>NW_023270268.1:18458754-18615712 GCF_011800145.1 Mirounga leonina
AAAAGAAAAGAAAAGAAAGAAAAGAAAAGAAAAGATGTATGTAAATGGTTAGATCATGAGGTATGGAGTAGAACATGGGTGGAGAGAGATACATGGAAAGTGTTAATGGACGTTCAGAGGGTGGATGGATGGTTCAAGAAAACCTACACAGTCATCTTGGCCTTGAAGGTGGTGGAAAAGGGGTGAAATCCCATGAGCAATATTATATTGCCACTTTACACATGAGGAGAACGGAGGCTTAGAAAAAGGAAGTGATTTTCAAAATTAGACCCTTCAGCCGTTACATGGAAGAGTGGGACTCAGATTTCCAACCTAGCCCTCTCCTCTCTCCACTGAAACAGAGCCACCTCCAGGGCAGTACAGGGATCCCACCCCTTACTTTTACTTTTGATTATCTTCCTTGAGAAATGCAACCCTGATATGTTCCATAAAAGGGAAAATCCAACCTCCAGGTAAAAGGGGATGTGGGGTTGGAGCCCGGTAATTGTTCCTGGTACATCAAGAGGAGGTGAGGAAGGATTTGGAAAGGGCACCCCAGGCTTAGGGAGGAGCTTCTGCAAAGACTGATGGGAATGAGTACATGTTAGAAGAAGCCCATGTGGCCAGAGAACAGAGAACAAGGGGCTGAGCCACAGGAGAGAGGCTCGGTGGGATGGACTAGGGATAAATCCCTTGGGGCATTTCAAGCTGCAGTAAGGCCTTAGGACCTCATTCCAATATTGATGGAAGTCATCAGAAGATTGTAAGCACCAGAGAGACATGTTCTGAAATGTACTTTTAAAGCTCACTCTGGCTACTCTATGAACAGTGGGTTGTAGGTGGCTCAGAGTGAAAGCGGGCAGACCAGTTGCGAATATAAATGAGTAACTGAAAAAATTGAATGGGACAATAAACATAGTTGATAAAGAACTTCCAAAGAACTGACAAAATGATACCTATTAATAGGCTAATGGCTACTCATCAAACTAAGGCAAATAATGATAATATATCTGTTAACAGCACAAAAGGTATGAAAGAGTAGATGAAGTGCTTTCTCTGAATTTCAGGTTCCTAGTAAATCAAGCAGTGTCTCACTACGGACTTCCCTGGATGTTCATGAAGATGAATAAAAGTATCTAGTTCAGGATTTGGCCCTTAGTGAATGCTCAGCCAAACATTAGTCTCCTCTTCTGCGTGACTCCACAAATAAAAATCAGTTGATATGTACATAGTCTGAGAATTCGGTGAAGCTAAAATTTATGGGCCTGAGTAAAAAATTAGAATGGAAATTAGAGACATCATGCTAATAGCCTGAGCTATCCAGTGAAAATTCTACACACTCCCTGGGCTTGCAAAGCATATCGTATACACATCCCCCTAATACAGAGTATGGTTTGGGTCTCAATGCCTAAAACTAATGGCCTTTAATGCAAACTAAACACTCCTATAATGAGTGCCATGAAATTCCAGCCCACTCAGCTGACCCTCTCTGACCACTTGGTCATAAGCCTATTTCCTTTGCCTTATTGCATTTCTAAGGTATCAGCTCGCTTTTGTGTCCTGAAATACTTGAATATTTTCATATAATTCTCCCTTTTTTGATGGACGGATTTCTTTTCTATCATATTTAATGTAATTTCCAGAGATAGGTTGTTCATAATTATGTTAATGAGATTTAGGTTTGTTTCTTTTTGCAAAATAACTTTGTAGACTGGGGTTGTGTCATTCAAAGCCAAAAGAATTATAATCATCTAACAAAAATTCAATCATTCGATTCTAAACTCTCTCGAGAAACAGGCCAGGATGCGTCTAGTTATTTTAGTAACAGTTCACATGTTCATATCTAGTTATTACCTTTAATTTTGTTATTAATTTGCATCATAACTGACAAATTGGTTGTCTTGATGCCTAGAATTATGAAGTATCAAAAGCCAGGTATTAGCTGGGATCCATTAAAGAGCAAAGATTCATACTTTATGTGAATAACATGATCATCTGTAGAATCTCCTTTTAAAAAAAATGTATTTCTACTACTGTGCACATTGTGTCCCAGATAATGCCCAGGACAACAGACTTTTTGGGTGAACATTTATTTATATCCATACCCCCAATCTATAAGAGAACATCCAATTAATATCTGACATTTTTATTGAAATAGAGTTGACACACAATGTTATGTTAGTTCAGGTGTCCAACATAGTGATTTGACAAATCTACATTTTCTGCTCTGCTCACAAGTGTAGCTCCCATCTGTCACCACACAGCACTACTACCATACCATCAACTATATTCCCTGTGCTGTACCTCTCATCCCCATGGCTTATTCATCCCATACCTGGAAGCCTGTACCTCCCACTCCTCTTCACCCATTTTACCCACCCCACACCCTCCTCTCCTCTGGCAACCATCAGTTTGCTCTCTGATTTATTTCACTTAGCATAATATCCTCTAGGTCCATTTATGTTGTTCCAAGTGGCAAGATCTCATCCCTTTTTATGGCTGTGTAATATTCCTATGTGTGTGTGTGTACACACCACTTCTTTATTCATTCATCTATCGATGAACACTTAGGTTGCTTCCATATCTTGGCTATTGTAAGTAATATATTGTACTTATATCTTTTCTAATAAGTGTGTTTTCTTTGGGTAAGTACCCAGTAGTGGAATTACTAGATCATATGACAATTCTGTTTTTAGTTTCTTGAGGAACCTCCATACTGTTTCCTACAGTGGCTGCACCAATTTACGTTCCCACCAGCAGTGCACCTTTCCCACTTTTTCTCCACATCCTCGCCAACACCTGTTGTTTCTTGTGTTTTTTAGTCTAGCCATTCTGACAGGTGTGAGGGGATAGCTCATTGTGGTTTTGATTTGCATTTCCCTGATGATGAGTGATGTTGAGCATCTTTTCATAATATCTGACTTCTAAATCTTCACACAGTTGATCCCAAAACATTGATGAATTGTTTAATTACAAAGTAAATTTACTTCAAGGCTGTGTAAAACAATAGAGCCTAAGAAGGACACTGCACCCTTATCTGAAACCTGCCAGTAATTTGTTTTCCCACCTTCAATTTTCTTAACCCTGTGGATCTCAAACTCTCTTGGGTATCAGAATCATCTGGAGAACTTAGTAAATATACAAATGCCCTGGGCCCATCCCACTTCTATAGGCCTGGTCTCCGTGTTCTTTAATAGCGCCTCAGGTAATTGTCACTCACCAAAGTTTGGGAATCACTGACTTAATCTTTTAATATTTCAATCTCTTTACAAAGACATACTTCATTGGTTTGAGTTTGGGGAGAACCAAGGGATACAAGCATTAGACAAAGAAATATCAGGATATCCCTGAAAACCAGTACTGCCAAGTGAACACATGTGGAGGTAACTTACAGTTCTCACCAACAACAGCATCCTCAGTAGGCAGAATTTAAGGAGCTCGGTATAGTGGGTATCTTATCCCTCCTTGGGAATGGAATGGGAATTGTATGTGTCTCCCTCTTCTTGGAAGGATAAGAATCAAGAATCCTCCTTAAATAAAATCCTCTTGAGCTTTCCCATGACCCAGCCAAGACTTCTCAGTCCCCGGGTTTCCCAGCAGTGCCCCAATCAATAAACCTACCAATTAAGCAGCTGAATATCATTATCATGAATGGAATTACAGACCGTAATTACGAGCCTGTAAATGCCTCCTGTGAATTAAGCCCTTTCCCCCAAACCATCTCAACTTCTTTTCTTAGGAAAATGGATGGCAATCCTATCCCTTGCCTCACCCCAAACATAACCTCCCTTGCTTAGAAGAAATACCTGCTCTTGCTGACTCAGGGGACATGCTGAGCAAGCTTTAATGGGCTGTGCTTTAAGGAGGAATGTCCCCTTGGGTGGAGTCCCTTTCAGCATCTCTCATCCAAGCATGGCCACTAGCTCCTTTCGCTGGGGAGCAGTGACTATCCACCTTGGGGATGTTTCTTAATTTCTGTTTGATCAAGAAAGTTAATAAAATAAAATTTTAAGAATTTCTGCAGAAAAAATCAAATGTTGGAGGCTTTACAAAATAGTGTGATAACTTTCACATTAAAATAGAGCTTTACAAGATACAATTTACCGAGGATTTAGAGAGTCCCTGAAAATAAAGAAGACATCATAGAAACATGCATGGGTCAGAAGGCTTTTCATGTCTGTAGAAATAAAATGAATCCTCTTTAGGCCCAGAGTTAACTCTTGCATTCAGTAGCTTTATATTTAGCTCAGAAAAACCTCAAACCCTCATGGATAATAAACTTGAATGGATTCTACATAGATATGTTTAATTTGAAATGCAACACAATCTCCCAAGATTTTAATCTGTTGTTTTCTTTTAATGGATAGGGAGAATAGGGGCCTATAATTGCACCAGGGGTTGGCTATGGTTGAATCCAGAGTTTCTGATTCACCAGGCAGTGAATAATGTCATATAATAATGTAGAGAAAGAACTCATGACCTCACACAATGCCTAGCTTAGCCATTTGCATAGGGTGAATTGTATGTGTCTGAATAAGATCAAATGTTATTTCCCAGAGCTGTCACATTATAGAAATTTTTTTGCATGGATTTATTGCTTACTGGCCATGTTATTTCAAGCCACAGCATTTCCATTTACTGTGACAAAGAAATCATGGGTTGATTATTACTTGGTAGTCATTGTTCACAGTCTCCTCGTGGAGTAGAAAGGGAGTGTATGTGTATTAGAATTTCCACATAGTGACCTGAAGACTCAAGGGAAAGTGCAGCCTCCAAAGTGACTGAGAGTAGATCACACTTTTAGAGAAACGATCCTGACCAACAACAACTGAAGACAATTAGTCATTTACAGACGGGGCTTATGAAAACCTAAAGCATTTTGAGCCCTTGCATTAAATAATTTAAAAATCATTTTAAGTGTTGGAAAGGCAGCTTAAAATTCCCAATACTATGCACAGATCAGGATGGACTTGTCTCTCTAATATGGATATCTATGCTCCTTTGGTAATTTCAGCAGAAAGGAGAATTCACACATAAATGATAGTCTTTCAATCACTGTATATGATCACTTTAAAAGTAGAACTCTATTTATATTGTATATTTCTCATTTTGACAGACAGGAGCCTAAGCATTTCCAGAAATATGGATGACCAGATGGATTATGTTTTTTAACGTATATGCATATACAAATATATACATTAGCCTGCTCATTTTTGCTCTGTACATTATATCCATGTACAGTAAAGATATTCAAGGAGGTAAAATTTGCCACCAGGGAAGGTTAGTGTAAGAAAGTTTACATTATATTACTGCATTATATTATTCCATTTCTTCCCATTTTCTAAAGGGCAGATCTTCAATTCCCTTTAAATTAAATAGGAAAAAAAAAAAACCCACAATATACATAAATAATTCACTGCCTATACCTCAACCAAAGAGATTCAGGGTTTATCATTCTATCATTAGGGCTGTTAATTTGCCCCCTCCACCCCCCACTAAAGGACTATCTGCTTTCCTTCATTGGATCTCATCACCAATTTGGAACTACATTGAAACTGTTTACAAATTTCTATCTGAAGATCCAGTCTCTTTGTCTTGGGCCATTAAGAGTAGAAGGTTGTAGGAAGGACTGAGTTGTCACTCCCAGAGGAATCACGTGAGCATGTCCCACTTAAGTAACAGGGTGCCCCTCAGGTCAGCCTGTGATAAAACCCAAGTCAAACAAGGCTGAATCCTGGATGTTTTATGTCCTAAGGATCTGAAAAGTGTTCACGGCCAGCCCTGACCCTCAAGACCTCAAACGATCGTCTAAGCAGTCACATAAATTGGTGTAAACTTGCTCTTGGGCCATTGCTGTGGAAGCCTGACTGGTAAAAATACAGCCTTTCCATTGGAGGAACTAATGTCTTTCTAGGCACTAAAAATAAGGGGGAATGTGTTGATTACTCCGACAGGCAATCCAACTGTGGTGGCTAAATGCCCAAGGCTGACAAATTCTGCATCTTATCACTGCCATCAAGGGGAGGTACATGTGAATATTGTCAGCCCCAAAGAATTGAGAAACAACGTGCCTTCCAAAACTGCAACTCAACAAAATCTTGACAATGCCAACAGCTCGTCATCTCGTGTTTTTCAACCCTCCAGAAAATGGCCTTCCAGCCTGGGACAAACCAAAGCACTGTCCAGACCGAGAACACGACTGGAAGCTAGTAGGAATGTCTGAAGCCTGCCTCCATAGGAAGAGCCATGCGGAGAGGCGCAACACATTGAAAAATGAACAGCCGTCACCACATCTCATCCAGACCACTTGGACTAGCTCGATATTCCATCTGGACCATGATGATGTGAACGATCAGAGTGTCCCAAGTGCCCAGACCTTCCAAACAGAAGAAAAGAAATGTAAAGGTAACCCAGTTTTTATTAGACCATAATATCGTGTTTCCACAAGTGAAAAAGAGCTCTGTTGTCACTGTGTGCTCAGCTCCATTTATTCCAATGTATGGTATCCATGTGTTTTCCCCAGCTGTTCCATTGCAAGGTTTCTTCATCCCCCAATCCTCTTTTAAACATAAATAAATGAGTCCCAAAGAAAAGCAGTTAATTTCAGTTGCATGTTGCGTTGGACACTTGGGGAAAAGACATTTTTATTTCTCTAATTAGCAGGAGGGTTGTTAGTTTTGGCTTTAACTCTGTTTTTGCATCTGAGTAGAAACAGACATTGCTATCGTTCTGTAGCTACTTGCTTTGATGTGTGTGTGTGTGTGTGTGTGTATACATCTCTTTTCCCAATTGTGCCAGTAGCTAATGGGATTTCAAAGACTACCTTTAACCCAAATAGACAATTCACGCTCAAAAGAGAGGTTTTAAGTTGTTTTCTTTTACTCATTAAATCTTTGTGTCATCTTCCTGAAAGGCAAGATTATGGTGTTAGGAGGTTGTCACCTCATAAAAAAAGTGTTAAACTGGACTAAGTTCCTGATTGCATTAGATTTAACTGGTCTTTACCTCAGGTTGCCTCACCCGACAGATGTCTTTGTGCTGATCGCTTTATTGTCTTAGGGCGCCCCAAAATGTTTGCTTTGTAAATTCATTGTGTTTTTAAATGTCCACGTTCATGTGACTTTCCATTGTTTTTCAATTTAGCATGGAGGAAAAATAAGGTCTTTTTGGTTCTTCTTGAAGGATTTTGACTCATGATAAAGTTTTAATTTGTGTATTTGGAAATCTGGCAATCACTCACCAAGATATATTAATGAAAGTTTGTAAAGACTCCTATGTATGAGCCATGAGAGACTTTTGCATACTGTTCTAACTTGAACATAAGCACATGATTATATTTATCCTGTCAAAAAAGTGCTGGTCCTTTAACTTTTATGAAAACACTTAATCAAAAGCTCCTTGGAACTACCAGTTGATCCAAGAAGTTGAGTGTGTAGATCGTTTCTGTTGAAAATAGAATTATCTAAAAATAATAAAATAGTGGCATGAGCTCTGATTTGAGTGCAGTCAAAACTATACATGTTCTCTTTGGAAAGATTTGCGTGTGAACTACCTCTCACCTTTAGTATTTGGGAGATTTGAGAAACTGAAAAGGATATTGAGAAAAAGAACAAAATACGTTTTTTTGAAGAGTCAGCATATGAGACAAACTTGTTTGTATGTGTGTGTGTATGTGCAAATTTGTTTGAGATATAATTGAGATTTAGTCTTAGATTTTGTAACCAGATTGTATCTTCAGATTTTATGAACCAGCATCAAAACCATGTCAGTCCTTGGCCAACAGTGAAACACCAACATGAAACTGTAGTGTCCTCATGATCTAAGAAATTCACAGACTAAATTTGATTCATTCACAGCTGGCACCCATGTTCACTCATTTGTTCATTCATTCATTCATTCATTCATTCATAGGATCTGTCTATGCCTCTATCACTTACAAGAAATCTTGGCCTTGGGTATTCAAAGTTCCTAATACGGTATACTTCTTTTGTTGTTATACCTTAAAAGCAAAAGGAAACAGTCTCTATTTGGACCCAAGACCCTAACTGTAGTGCCGTGGTTAAAACCACAGATTTGGGCTAGAATCCTAGCCCTCCCACTCTGTCCTTGAGCAAACTTATGTGATCATTGATGGAATTAAATAAGATAATGTATTTAAGCATGCATTTAATATAGTACCTCTCCTAAGGGCTCTCTAAATAGCAGCTATCATTATTACTGTGATCAGTATTATTAGCTATGCATCATTAAGTCACATAAATTGCTTGTGCTGCACTGTGTGCCTGGTAAGGAATGGAGGAGAAGAAACCAGGTGAGTGTGGGCTAGGGCATGACGTTTTGGGGTGGATTCAAGCTGATAATCCATTTTGCATTCATTCAGCTCTCCTTTGCTGAAAGAGAATTGTTTAATAAGAAAACATAATTAAATTATTACATTAAAGTCCTTCCTCAAGATTCTCATATTAAAAGGAAAACAACTAGGGAAACCTCTCCGGTAGTTTCTAGAGTAACCAGCAGGGTTCATCTTGGCTTGAATGTGAGGCAATGGCTTGGTTCGGCATGAAAATACCATGGGAAAGCCTACGTTGTCATGGCCCATGAGCTTGATAAACTAAATCTTACTCACTCACAGTGGACGCCTGTATTTAGTGAGGCACCAGGGAGGCCAGAGAAATAACCTGATTAGTCACTTTGTTCTTTTTGGAGTTGGTTCTTCTCCATCTTCTCTGCTTGTCTGCCACCTGCATAAAATCACCATGTGGAGAGTTCTGTTTGGATGCCCCTTTACGCCGGGCATGTGTTTCCTGGCTATCTCTGTCCAGCCCCCAGGCATGCTTGATATCTCAGTCCCGGCCTACCATTCCATGCATTCATCCCATCGGTGTTCATTAAGTGCATACCCTGTATAGGACATTACCCTTGATGTCTGAGCATGAAGCAATCGCATTGAGGCCAAAAGTACATCCAACTAGCCCCATTCCAAGGAGCCCAAATTGGCTTGATAAGAACTGAATGGCCCTGAGGGATACAAAGAGTTAAGGATATGCAGTACAAGAGCCGAAAGAACAGATTGCCTGCCGGAAGTTCCACAGTAAGCCCATCGCTCAGGCAGCCATATAGCTGGTGCAGATCAGCGCACCTCAAAGTGTGGTTGGTGCATGGGTACCCTCCTAAAAATTGTTATTATTCCTCTCTATTGATGCAAATATAGAAACTAAGAGTGAGCTTTAGAAACTTTTATAGCAATGTGGCAAATTACTGCTGACATTCAAATACATGATCAGTGGACTCACCTCACTGAATAGGGTCTGGACCAGTCAGGAACTGTCAAACTCGCCTGGTGAGTCATGCATGGCTAGAGCTAGGTAAAAATCTTGTGCAAGGGCACCTGGGTGGCTCAGTTGGTTAAGCGACTGCCTTCGGCTCGGGTCATGATCCTGGAGTCCTGGGATCGAGTCCCGCATCGGGCTCCCTGTTCGGCAGGGAGTCTGCTTCTCCCTCTCCCACTCCCCCTGCTTGTGTTCCCTCTCTCGCTGTCTTTCTCTGTCAAATAAATAAATAAAATCTTTAAAAAAAAAAAAAGTCTTGTGCAAAAGAACCGTGTGCTGCACTATAATGGACCAGATATATTTTTAAATGGTCCTTCAGTTCAAATAATTTGAGACTCACTGATCCGTGCGTTATAGAATTCTTGATGTTTTTTTCCCTTGGCTTATTTTTGGTACATAGTTAATGTTTTGGTTTTCAATTTGGGTCTGAATACTGCTTTCATTTTAATCTGCATATAACTGCGCTTCTCTCTGCTACAGTCATTCTAAGGAAATTAACTGGTAACACATTTAACTGGAATGAGAGCTCTGGAGACTTAGCATTCTGCCACAGCCCACAGTTCCAATCTGCTCGAGTACCAGAGGCCATTTCCAACCAGCAGCAGGTGACCCAAGCCACCCTTCTATCTCCACACTACACCTTCCCTGGAATCTTTGTCACAGTTTGAACTGATTGCTCAGCCACAAGGACCACATCCTACTGCTGCCCACCTCCTTCTCTCCCAGAGTCTGAGATGCTATATTTATTTGGTGGTGCTCAAAGTGCACCCACCAGTGGCACTAGCCGCATCGGGAGCTTGTTAGAAATGCAGAATCTGGGGCCGCACCCCAGACTGCTGAATTGGAAGCTTTGGAAAGGGGCCCAAGAATCTGTGTTTTTTAACCAGCCCTCTGCGTGATTCTTAAAAACCTGAATATCAGAAAATGCTTGCGAATACAGACACTTCAGTTCTTAGTATAAGAAAGGGCCTGCCACCTAGTGGACACTCAGGGAATGTGCATTTTTCTTCCCCTCCTTGACTGTACCTGGAGAGCCACCTAAGTCCCCCGTTCTTGACTGGGCTTCCTTAGGCCCGGTTTATCTTACTTGCCAAATGGATGTTCCGTTTAATCACTCGGCCTGGTAACACATCCATCTGGGAGTTGAGCCCTTCAGAGAATCCCAATCTGTTTGGCTGCGGCCCTGATCCTCTTCTAAGTACTCACGAGGCTCCTTCATGCAGACCTCTCATGACTTCCTGAACTTCTCTTTAGAACCCCAGGGTCCCACCGGTTCCACAAGGATGGGTCCTAGTTAGATACATGCACCCCTGTAGCTGGATCTAGCAGGGTCTGGACCCAAACAGTCAGACCTCTGTACTTAGATGTTTGTGCTCAATGTCAATCAGGGACCTTCTTGATACCCTGGAACCCAGAGTAGGAGAAAAAAGGCAGGGACTGACCCACCTCCCTGGTTGCATCAGAAAAAGGTGGGCAGCAATCCAGTGATCTCACAGAATTTTCTCTGTTGGTCAGTTCTGTGTTTATTTTTTTTTAAGATTTTATTTATTTATTTGACAGAGAGAGACACAGCGAGAGAAGGAACACAAGCAGGGGGAGTGGGAGAGGGAGAAACAGGCTTCCCGCTAAGCAGAGAGCCCCATATGGGGCTCGATCCCAGGACCCTGGGATCATGACCTGAGCCGAAGACAGGCGCCCAATGACTGAGCCACCCAGGAGCCTGGTCAGTTCTGTGTTTAATATCAAGAGAATTGAGTCTTAGATCCGAGGAAGGCAAGGAGAAAAAAAAAAGGCAAAATAATTTTACTAACAAGTTATTTTCTCTCATTATAAAAGCCTTCCATGTTCATGTACAAAACTGAGAATTTCCCAGAAGTTCAACAAAAATAATTTTTAGAAATCATTTGTATTTCCATCCTCCAAAGACAAGCAGTGTTAAAATCTTTATTATATTTCAGTCTTTTTTCTTTGCATATCTATTTTTTACAAACTTGGAATCACACTAGACATAACATTTTTTAACCAGCTTTTAATGCTTAATGACATATCGTGAACATTTTCCTTTCTCATTAAGTATTCTTTTGAATTCTGACTTTTATTGGCTATAAATTATCCTTGTTTATAGATATACTGTAATTTATTAAGCCAGTCCCCAAGATTTAGACAAGTTAAAGTAATTTTTAAAACAGTATCTTATGTCAGCAAAAGGGCAGACTATTAACTCATGCTCTTCATAAGGAGGAAAAAATGAATCAAATCAATGATGACAATTTTAAATGATATATAATTCTCATTTACCAAAATAGCAAAGTGTTCTAAAAATGAGAGATGTAAAGCCAAGTCATTGTATGCATTATAATCCTTCAAGTTAGACATTCACATTTTCAGCGGGTGATCGCTATCTTTGTCCTTAAGTAAAATACAAGGACATCTTCAGGTAAAGGAGTATTTTAGAAGGTGGGGGATTAAAAAGCTTGAGCCCTTCCACTAGTACGACCATCTGCTCCATCCATCTCCGCTCTCCACTCTGCCTGGATTCACCATAGATCAGGGAGGGCGGCCCCAGCTGAGAGCGCCAGTGGGATTCATATACCTCAAGGGGGCTTTAGGAGCTGTAGCCATCAACATGAGAATAAGTGCTCCCCACCAGCTTCTGGTAGATGCAAGAGAGCTGTGATTTGATACTTCAAAGGCAGGAAAGAGCACCCCATAAGTAGACTAGGACAGACAGAAATACAGGGCAAGAAAAGAAAGGAAAGCGATCAGCTGAAGTGGAGGGGAGGAAAAAACTGGAAACAGAGCAAAGGCAAGCAGGCAAATATCAGAAATTCAAGGCTCCTGAATCCAACTTCAGTTCTCACTGAGATACAGCATGGAGCAGGGGATGGACCACAGGCTTCTATCTGGCAGTTTCTATCACAACATAAAATGCAGATATGCTCTGACCCAGCTGTCCCTCTTATAATACTCTGTTCCATGGAAATACTCACAGGGATGAAGAGCTGTGTTCACCTATTTTCTTTGCACCTTTGTTTTTGTTCCTGAAAAATTAATAACACTCCAAATGCCCATCTATAGGGGAATGTTCAAATACACTATGGCATATCTAAAGTATCCACTAGAAAAATAAACAGGTTCTTTAAAAAGGAGGTGCTTTTAGGAATACCAAATAGAGAAGTCACCATGCATTAAGTATAGCGGGATCCCATTTACAGGTTTTTTTATAAATATATTTCTTTCTATCTATCTATCTATCTATCTATTTATTTGAGAGAGAGAGCACACAAGTTGGGGCAGGAAGCCCGATGATGCAGGGGATCCTGACTGAGCCACCCAGGCACCCCTCCCATTTATAGTTTTAAAAATCTGTATCACTGTGTGTGCACAAATGTGCATAGACAAAAGACCCTGGATACACATCAACCTGTAACACCAGGTAGCTTAAAAAGGTAAGACTAGAGCAAAGGAGAATGCTAATATTAACTCCATATACAACTGCGTGCAAGATTTTTGTACAATAAGAATGCATTAATGAATACCTTGTGCGGTTTTCTTTCAAAGTTAAGCTCATATGCTTTATAGTCAGACAGACTTAAGTGGACTCCTTGCTCTTAAATATACCAACTCAGGGCATGTGTTTTTAACCTCTCTGCCCTTCAGTCCCCTTCATTTTAAATAGGGTCATAATATCTGGCTTTCAGATTTGTTGTAAAGATGACAGGTCATGCGTGTAAAGCACCCAGCATAGTGCCTGGCACTTAGTAGAGACGGCATGATAACTGTTCTTAGAATAGAAACATTCTCTTAGCCTCGGGCTCCCCTTCTCCAGTGTTTGTCGCCCTTTCTGACCTTGAAATACATTGACAACCATATACACATAAATGAAGAGAAGCAAAACAAAACATCACATACATAGCTATAGTAGGGACATAAACAGTGGAAAGAAGAATCCACAGCAGCAACCAAGATATTTTTCAAACCCTGTCGATAATGAAAATTTTAAATAAGAAACCCAGAAAAGCATGAAGGAGCTGAACTGGACTTTGAACTCTGGCTCCAACACTAGAGCTCTTGATCATTATACTTTCTCATGACACAGAGAGGCAAGGAAATCCCAGGCACCCCAAGGAAGGAATCTAAGCCACAGGGACAATATGGGTCTACGCTCAGAGGAAGGTACAGGGCAGTGAGACCTGGCATGAGAGGAGCCATGGGCTTCAGCGAATGCCTCGTCATAAAGTCCAAGGTCAAATTCTGGCACTGCTCCTACCAGCCACTGAGCCTCGAGCAAGTCTCTTAGCCTGTCTGGCCTCGGTTTCCTCATCTGTAAAATGGGAATCCTCTCTCACAGAATTGTGGGATTCTATGTGTATTATTTTTAAAATGAAGCTTAGAAAGATGAGAAGCAGATTGGATGTTAGGCATGTAGACGGCTCATGTGAGAATGACCACTAAGGAGATACTGACAGGATTGGAGTTTCTAAAGCTGGGAATATTACGGACACAGGGGGGACAGATACAGTAGTCAAATCCCTGATGCTTCCAACAGGTAGCATCAGACAAAATAGGGTACAGTGTGGCTGGTCAACTTGTAGGATCTGGCACTGAAGTTGAAAAAGTACTGTTGGGAGAGTCTGCCTTACAAAAACATCATAGGTGACCATTGGAATTCAAAGCCTTTCCCTTCCCCAGACATTTCCCACAGGTTGTCCTGAGTGCTCTGTGGTCTTTCCAAATGCAAACCTCCTGGCTGGATATCTTATCAAGTCGCTAGCGTCTCCAAGTGGATGAATTGGGTCAAATTCCTTTCTCCCTTGACAGGGTCCAGTAATGCCAGTGGAAGGAATGGAATGGAAGGAGCCGTGAAGGGGTGAGGATAGCAGAGAGTGGATGGAGAGAGAGAGAGAGAGAGAGGGAATAAGGAGCAGGACTGCCACGGGCCACTGTGCGTGCTTGTCAGGTTGTGCGCTGGGCAGTAGGAGCGGCGTTTACCCACAGTGAAGTCTGTGATGCAGCGCTCTAAAGACAAAAGTCACCTTGCCAAGAAAGACACTGAACATAGATGTTCCAGTCAGATTTGGACATGTGTGAGTGGCATGTTGATCTGGGGCCATCAAAATATTCCAAGATTGATAATACTATAATGTAGAACAAAATCTGCTAAAAGAGAATTTAAATGTTCTCACCAAAGATATATACATATGTATGTATATATTGTATATATTTATATATAAAATATTATATACATTTATATACAATTTTATATATACATAATATCTGAAGTGATGGATGTGTTAATTACCCAGATGGGAGAAATCCTGTCACAATGTATGTGTACATCAAATCACCACAATATACACTTTAAATATCTTACAATTTTATTTGTCAATTATACCTCAGTAAAGCTGGGGGGAAAGTATTTCAAGAATCCTCAAATTACATAGCTGGCCTGCCGCATTAAATCTTAGGAATGTTCCCTAGCATTTGGTAGGCACACAGGGAATACTGAGAACAGAAGACCATGGTTTGGCTCTTAGGTCTGACATTTACCAGGTATTTAACCTTGGATAAATCACTAATTCTCTCCAGCAAAGAATGTATTCAGAGATTAATTGCCCATAATGAAACCAAGGACATTAATCTACAATTCCATTTTAAAGTACCTCTCTAATACAATAACCATATTTCCCCTGGTGGGGAAAACAGGACAAAATAGATTAAATTAGTACTAACCCCGAAAACCTGAACTGTGATTATCAGAAAAACATAGCAGCACCAGGATTAATTGGGCAATCAGTTGCTTTTCACCGTCCTGTTCAGTGGTCTTACTTCTCTTGGTGGACAGCTTCCCCCAGGAACAGAAGACTTTGGGCTATGAAGATGCCCATTCTCAATTCCCCAGTAAGTCTGGGCTTCTAGAACCCCTGTCAGCTTCGGGAAACATATGCATGCTCCACAATAAGCCTATTCCTCTGAAAGTATTGGTGACCAGTATATCCTTACCTCTCCAGGGCAGATGCTTTGGGTCTGAGTACCCCTGGAGATGTAGAGACTCCACACCAAGGGTAACCTGCACAATAGTGACATTGCAGGGACACCTGGGTGGCTCAGTCGGTTGGGCATCTGTCTTCGGCTCAGGTCCTGATCCCAGGGTCCTGGGATCGAGTTCTGCCTCGGGCTCCTTGCTCAGCGGGGAACCTTCTCCCTCTGCCTGCCACTTCCCTGCTTGTGTGCTCTCTCTCTCTCTCTCTGACAAATAAATAAATAAAATTTTTTTTAAAAAATAGTAACATTGCAGACAAAATAGGCAAGTACACTGGGAAGCCATTTCACTTGTATGTATGACCTATATTGACACAGAGATGGTTTCTCTCTGTAGTTTACTATGTGGCTGATGTTAATATGAGCTATATATAGAGATCATTTTTTCAGGTTCTGGACCAATTCAGCCACCTTGACTTGAACTGAAATAAATATGATCCACCTTCTCTATCCACACTGCAAAAATACCAGGAACCTAAAATCAACTGAGCTTTGGAAATGAGAGTCAAAAATCCTCCATGGTCCAAAGCCGTCCTCCATGGCATTGATCTGATACAGAATTATTATCTTTGGCAAACCTCTATCCCCATGATATTTGCCAGTATTGACTTATCCAAGGGACTTGACTCTGTTAAACTTCACTGCCTCTTAAAACATAGAACTGTCTTGCAAATATGACTATTTAATTCAATTGTCTATACTGTGAAGTTACTTGGCATTTGAGTTTGAATACTGTGTGTGGGTTGATGGTCTACTAGTCTAGATGGCAGTATTTGGTGAGTAGCAAATTTTACACCAAATATCCATAGTTACCCCATAACGTGCAGTTTATACAAGCCATACTGTCATAAAGCCCAGCCTCAGACCTAATGAAAAGATACTTATTTTGCTCTTTGTTTGCCTAGACCTGGAAAGAACTTCTTATAATCAGCCTAAGATATAAAACTAAAGGTCAAAAATGTGTAAGTAAAAGAAGCTCCTGCCCTTTAAGGGAAAAAAATACATGTTAATTTTTGCAGGAGTTTCAACTGAATGGTTTCCAGGGAAACAGGTATCTGCAATGGGCTCATCCCATTTAATATTTATGGCTGAACCCGGGGAATAGTGCTTTCTTATTATCCCTTCCTGGTTACACATGATATGTTCATTCTTAACTTTCCTTTGAAGTGATCATTCTATGTTTAAGTCTTATTTCTTCCCCAAACAATGGAAACAAATGTTCATTCTATGATAAAGAAGAAGAAGAAGGAGGAGGAGTAGGAGGAGGAGAAGGAGGAGGAGGAGGAGGAGGAGGAGGAGGAGGAGGAGGAGGAGGAGAAGAAGAAGAAGAAGAAGAAGAAGAAGAAGAAGAAGAAGAAGAAGAGGAAGAAGAGGAAGAAGAGGAAGAGGAAGAGGAAGAAGGAGAAGGAGGAGAAGGAGAAGAAAGAAGAAGAAGAAGAAATTTTGGAATATCAAGAATATAAGCCTGGTGATCACCACTAAAAAGGAAAAATATATATATAACACTAAATCAATCTGACACATTTTTCCTAGATGAATGGAGGGGGTTTGATTTTGTTTGTTGTTTTATTGCAAATCTGCTTACCTTTTAAGCTGGTTCCTGCGTTTAAGAGTTGAACTGGAAAAACGAAATTGGTAGAAAAGGACCATCTTCAAGTTTGAGCTGTGTGTTTTCTTGGAAGATCTGCTAAGGCAAACCTATAAATTCCATTTTATATGTGATTTTAAAGTACTCTCTGCTTTACTGAAAAGTTGGAATACTACAGAGAACTCCCACGTGCCCTTCATCTGGAATCACCAGTTATTAACACTTTGCCACATTTGCCTTATCACAGTGCGTGTGTGAATGTACGTCTGCATCTGTTTGTGTATATATAGATTATTCTTTTTCAGAATCATGTAAGAGTCAGTCACAGACATCATATCCCTTGAACTCTAAATACTTTGGAGTGTCCCCTAAAGTCAAAGAAATTCTCCTACAAAACCATGGTACAGTTCTCAATATCAGTAAGTTTAACATTGATGCCTACTATTATCTCATCTACAGACTTTATGAAAATTTCACAAACTGTCTCCGTGAGGGGAGGTAGAGGCTGAGAAAGAATTGTCCCTGGAGGCTTTCATGGGTGTCATCCCTCCTGGACAGGGCCGGTCCAGGCCACCACTACGTGTTCTTCATGTCAGTTCTGTTTCTGATCCAGGACCCAGGCCAGGATTATGTATTTCATGTAGCTTTTGCATCTCTGTCATCTGCTTTAATCTGTAATGGGGTGTCACGACCTTTCTCTTTTTCATGACATTGACATGTTTGAAGAATTCAGGCCTGTGATTTTGTAGAGCGTCCCTCAGTTTGGGTGTGACTGATGTTTCCTCATGATGAGAATCAGATTATGTATTTTTGGCAAAAATCCTAAAAAAAATTGTTGTACCCCATGATGTTTGTTCCTATAAAAATTTAAGTGTGTGATTCAGAAATGGTTTGCAAACTTCCAAACGGCCTACATGTTCATGTGAGGAGTTTTCTATCTTTATTGATGAGCTCACTCATTATCTCACAGGGTTGGAAGAAAGTGTATTTTCTAGAAGCCCACCTATTAAGCATCCATTCAACAGCCTAAGGATGAATGTCTCAAAGTCAAAGTTATTGGTTTCTCTGTCACCTATGAGATTTTTAAGGCTGGAACGACAGTATGATACCTCCCTGGGGGACACCTTTTTTTTGCAGTAGGGATAGAAAGCAGATTCTCTGCAGTCTGAAGACCTCCGAGGATAACACATAGATGCTGCCTCTTTATTCATTTCTGTTTTAACTGGACCTTCCTTTCTTTCCACAATCCAATCCTATTAAATGACAAAACAGTTAAGATTGGAATGTACCTTTGGTTAATCTTGATACCTACTATGTATCTTTCTAGATTATTTTGACATTTGAAATAAAATGAGGAACTTCAATTCACCATTTCTAGATGTGGTTCTCAGGGTACCGACATGAAGTCAATCCAGTTTTTGGAAACTCCTTTACCAATCCTCTTTTGTTCACCTCTTCCATGAAGGCCCCATTCACATATCACTTCCTCTGTGCTTGTTTCTCCTTTCGCCCTCAGAATGAGTCATTTCTTTCCTCATGCTGTCATGAAATGTTACTATACTAGAGCACCTATTGGGTGCTACCCGATCTTACTACAGCTTCGGAACATGCCTGTGTAATTCACTGGAGGTTGAGATCACCTTGATCTATACCAAAAATGTTCTCAAGTGTATTTTGTGTGCCCCGTGCTGCACTGTGTGTTGACTGAAGTTCAATGAGCCTGCTTCCAGCATGGGGTTTCCAAATAGACATGTTGGACGAGCTTTGGGTCTAGACTTGAAATACGCAATGACTCTGTTGATGACCAAGCAATAATGAAAATTCTATTGGCTGGCTGACATTTGTCCTAGAGAAGATTAATAAAGAATTTAACTTATGCTGTTTTGGAAACAGTAAAATTCCACTTCACTCCATATTCACTTAACACATGAAGTGTTTGGTGTGTCAGATACTGTCTTCTGCTTGTTGATATGTCTTTTTAGTTGGGTTGCAAATTTCAGAGGAAGGCCCTGTCTTCCTCTTGTATATGGTATTGATATGTAAATGACGTGAACTTTTAAATTTTTTTATTTTGATAATCAGTTTTAATTAGCTCAAGCTATTCATAAACCCGCATCTATTTTCATGAAGCTTTATTAAGATATAATTTAAGATATAATTTACATAGCATAAAATCCCTCTGTTTTCAGTGTACAGTTCCATAATTGTTAGAGTATTTACAGAGTTTTGCAATCATCACCACAATCTTATTTTAGAACATTTCCATCACCCTGAAGAAACTTGCAGCTGACTTACAGTGACTCTTTCTCTCTGTACCCAGTCCCTGGCAACCACTCATCTACTTTCTGTCCCTGCAGATGGGCCTTTACTGCACCGCACAAAAATGGAATCACACAACAGGACTGGGATCTTTCCCTTGGCATATTGCTTTTGAGGTTCATCCACATTGTAGCATGCAGCATTACTTCGTTTGAACTTTTTACCTTTCATTATTCTTCACAGCATTTTTAAGTATTGGTGTAAGAATGGAGCCTTTAATGAACAAAGAATAAATCTTTTGAAAACGACATCAATTGTGGCAGAGCCTCAATTTTGCACTAGTTGTTCTTAAAGGTGAAAAAGCAAAGTATAATGCAGATGATTCAATCATTCATTCATTATTCCTATTATTAGGGAAATTTGTTTTAAAATTAATCTCTGACATGTTATTCTGGAATAAAGAAAGTATACTATAGCTGTTAAATGTCAAAACCGTTCCACTCAAACAACCACTCAACTTTTCAAATCAAGTCCATCAGTGTGAATTACAATGAAATAATCATCTTGACACATTAAACTAAGTCAAAATGGATCTACTTGCTTTCATTAATTAAAGAGTACGTAAAATGAGGGGCCATATGATATTCTTGCAAAGCATAAATGATATTCATAAAAACGTAAAATATTGAAGAGGTTTTGTCCTAGAGGTAGAGGTAAATATATATAAATAAATAGAGGCATTAAATTAAGCTCATCTTTGGAAAAACAGATAAATCATTACAGCGACCTTGAATCTGTGTCAAAACCTATAAATAATTTTCTCTTAGAAAAGTACTGTGGGAAATGGGACAAGCAAGTTCTAGAATAGCAAATCAAGAGCCAAAATCTCTATACTAACTTCTTCCCTTGGCAGTTACATAAGGTTGAGAAAACCAACCCCTCAGTTTCCACTCTTTAAAATGAATGAAAATATCTTCACCACCAGTGGTATTGTTTGGTTATGAAGATAACATGCAATAGACCTCATCATTATTATTTAGCCAGTGTTCAAATTAAAGTCACACCAAACTGAAACTTTATTGGATGTTTTCTAGACTATGATGCAAACTTCGTCAGACTATATTAGCCATTAAAGGTTTGCTTTTGAATCAAAAGTCCATTCATGGAAAAGAGCGAACATTCCCCTGTTGGCTTAGAAAAGAGAGGAATTCAATGCTGATAACATTGGTCTACAATCTATTTCAGAAGCCTTCCTTCTCTTTCAACACCCCAGCCATGAGGAGGCTTGTCTGTATTCACTTCTGTATACCTACATGTTTCATTCGGTCTAGACCCTGGTTCTCAAACGTTAGCCTGCAACAGAATCCCTGGGAGGCCATGTCTCCACGTATGCTGCTGACCTCACCCTGCTGAGTCTGATTCAGTGGGTCTGGGGCACCGATGGAGAATTTGCATTTATAAGAAGTTCCAGGAGATGCAAATGCTGCTGGCTCAGGAACCACACTTTTAGAGCCACTGATCTAAGGCTTGCGGAGTCTATTTTACAGTCTTTGTGGAACTACAAAGGGCTGTTTGCTTTAACCCACTCAATTCTATAAATCGGCATATTTCATCTAGTAGAAAGCTATTGTAATAGGGTCTGTGGTATCTTTTGCACGATTGTGCCAGGATAGCCGGTCCACCTTAATAGAGTAAAACGCGACCTCCAGACCTTAGGCCTGGAAAGAGTGTCCAAGTTAAGGAAGTCACCACGACTGCACTGTGAGAACCTCCTTCTCCTTGGACAGCTCTCAGTTCAGTTACTGGGGCTGCTCCCAACATCTTGGGCCCCAGGAGCATCTTGTTCCCACTTTAGTGTTCTCCTCAGGGCCCTTTCTTTCCCAGTGCACCCAGATCGCAGTCCATTCCCTGTATGCCAGTAAACCATGTTGTCACATTTTCAGCGCATTTTTTGTAAACGTGCATTCTGCTTGATGATGGATTGCAAACAAAAGCCTCCCCTCAGTATCCTTTCATAGAGCTGTAACAGGCCGGCACTATCAAAAAGCTTTTGTCAAATACTAAAGGAGAAAAAAGCAAATTAGAAATGAAGTCAGAGTACAAGTTGTTTGAAAAGAAGAGGGCTTTGTGTTTCTATTCCTACCAAACAGATGCAGTCGCAGAGCCCAAAGGCCCCAGTCTTGTGCAGTGATCACCTAGGATTTGCACTACCTTGTGTCCGGCCTGCCTCTTCTGGCCAGGAGCTTTCCTCCTTAGTAAAGGCCAAAACCAGGACACTCCCCTCAGCAGTTTCCCAGGCTCCTCCTCTCTGTCCCTGGTGTGTGATCTAAGAAAAACACCACTCTTCCAGGGGATCTATCCCTACGAATGGCCTTCCCTCCAGCAATGGAGTCACAGAACAGAATTCTGTGTTTCTGAAAGTATGTTTCATGGAACACTTGTAACAGATGTTAGAAAATACACAGGGTTCTATGATCAGATGTGTTTGGGAAATGCTGAGTCATGTGAGGTCATGCAAAGTCCGACAGTTTTCATCTGAGATTCTCTCAGAGAGGGATACACAATGCATACTTCCCAAACTCATTTGACCACAGAACCTCTTTTTACTGCCTTTTCCTTCAAAGCGTCTCTTGAGACTGGTATTGTGGACCACTCTGGAAACATCATCTGAATGTTAATCCAGTGCCACAGTGTCCACCTAATGAGGATCACACAGTCAAAATAATCAAGGGGAGAATGACTCATGCTAATTAATGTACCTGGGACTGAGGAAGTAAAAAGTTCCAAAATGGTCTGAATTGTGCATGATCCCACGGACTCAAGGTTTTACATCAATTCTTAAGGGGGAGCGTCAAATCCCAGGCCTGGGCAAGTCCCCTGAATTCCCTCCCTTCCTCTAAGGTAGTATATATCTTGGAGGAAGAACCAATGAACTTACTTCTAGGTTGGAGGTAAATAGTGAGGGAAAGTAAGGAGTCAAGGAGATGACAAGGCTTTGTGCTTAAACCCCCAGGTGGATGGTGGTACCTAGATGAGAAGTCTGCAGGAGGAACAGGTCTTAGAAAGAATGAAGTTGGAGATGCCTATTGGTGTGCTAATGGACATGTCAAGTTGACAGCTGGACAGCAGATTCTGGTTGTAGAGGAGACATCTGGGATGGAGACATAATATTTGGGTGTCATTTATCTATTTATTGAAAGCCATTAGAGTGGATGAGATCACCTACAACAGACACTGGCAAACTTCTTCTCTAAAGTGCCACATACTAAATATTTTCAGCAAGCCATATAGTCTCTGCTACAATTACTCAACTCTGCCATTGTAGCACGGAGTAGATAGAGAAGCAGCCATAGACGATATGTAAATGAATGAGCATGACTGTATTTTAATAAAACTTTATTTACAAAGCAGGTCGTGGCCCATGTTTGGTCTGTCAGCCAAAGCTTGCTGACTCTTAACCTAGAGTGAAAATATAGACTCAAAAAAGAAAGTCCAAGACAGAGCCTAAGGCACTTCAATAATGACAATTACTATATTTACATAATTATATCCACTTACTATGCCAGTCACTGTTCTAAATGCTTTACTTATATTGACTCACTTCATCTTCACAATAACTGATGAGGTGGGTACAATTATCACTATTTTACAAAAGAGAAGACAGTTACCTAAATGAAAAAGTTTATTTTTCTCTCTTGAGAAAAAAAATCAAAAGTGCAGGGGCGCCTGGGTGGCTCAGTCAGTTAAGCGTCTGCCTTCAGCTCAGGTCATGATCCCAGGGTCCTGGGATCGAGCCCCACATCGGGCTCCCTGCTCTGCAGGAAGCCTGCTTCTCCCTCTCCCACTCCCCCTGCTTGTGTTCCCTCTCTCGCTGTGTCTCTCTGTGTCAAATAAATAAATAAAATCTTTTTTTTTTTAAGTACAGAGGTTCGCAGTCTAGACTAGTATGGCAGTTCTGTGGCAGTTCTAGGTTCAGCAACCTAGGTTCCTTCCAGCTTATTCCTCTGCCATCTAGAGTACAGCAGTTATTCTAATGGGCCAAAATGGTGGCTGGAGCTCTAGCCATTATATCCACATTCCAGCAGCTAGAAGAAGGAACAAAGAAGAAGCAAATAGTATGCACCAGTTGTTTTTTAAGTCTTGTAGAAACCGCCATACAACATTTCTTCTGCTACATCTCACTGGCCAGAAGTTTTTCACACAGACACATCTAGGTGCAAGGGAGACTGGGAAACAGAAGTCTCTTCCCAAAGGCTATTGCACAACTAAAACTTAGACATTCTATTACTAAAGCAGAAAGAAAGAAAAGTTATTGGAGTAGAAGCTAGCATAAACATTTCATGTTTATTAATTATCTTTCCTTATGTGCCTTCTTGCAAGTATCATTGATAACACTCTCCCCAAGATATTTCTGCTCAGCAGTCTCATATCTCTGGCTTCCACTGTTGAAGTCCTGTGTACTCTTCAAAAGCCAACTCGCAGGTCCCCTCTTCCATGACGCTATGCCCAACTCCCTAGGCAGATTCTTCCGGCGTTCCCATGCCACATCACACTTCCTTGGATTTAGTTCTTTCCCGGTCTCTCTCCTTGGCCTATCCCCTCTCCTCAACCAGACAACTCAAGGACAGCTGAAGTTAGGTCGAGGTGTGGAGAGTGAATTTTTAAGAACTAAGGGAAATACGCAGCAAAACTGCAAATGAAGAAAAAGTTAAGTATGGGGGATGCCCATGGCATGGTAAAGGGGCCATGCTTGGGGACCCAGTAGAACAGCAGTTCTCAGATTTGGCTGCCTATGGAAATAACCTGAGGAACTTAAAAAAAAAACCTTGATGCTCACGTTTTACCCCATCCTGATTAAATCAGAATTTCTGAGCGTGACACCTAGGCATCGACATTTTTTAAAGTGCATGGGTGAGGTCAATGTGCGGCCTTATTAAAGAAACAACACAGCTGAAAACAGAGGAAAAGACACTGAAAGAAGCTGCTTTCCTCCTTCAGAGACCTTGAGGGTTTGTTGTTCACCTACAAGGTTTTCCAAGCAATATCGTTAGTCTTATCCTTTTAGGTTATTTCCTTCCAGCCGAAGACAGAGATGTATTTACATAATAAATTGTTATTGATTGGAACACTTCTAGTGAGAATTATTAAAGCCCTCCCAAGTTTATTTCAGGCAGTCTGATGCACTATGGGTCAAATAACTCTCAAGCTTCCCCTTAAGTAACTAAATTAGAGTAGTCAGCCAGGGAAATAAGAAAACAATCTTACCGAAGCTCACCTCATTTGTGACACATAATACGTTTAAATTGCTTTATCGACTTTACAGAGAAGCATGCCAGATCGATCACGAGTGACAGCACTGTGATTGCTTTTATCAGGGTATGAGGGGCCATATTTCAAACTCAGTGTGAGTGTTGGACTCCATTTTCAGCTCACAGTAATGAGAGCTTCACGCACTTGCTACACGTAAAGAACATCCCCCATTCTTGGAACAAGAAGGAGTGCATTCCAGAAAAGTTTTGTACTGTTTTCTCTAAAAGATAAAAAGTTAGGGAGGGAGCTCTCTTAAATAGGCTTTGATCCTTCTTTTTTCCTGTTCAAAGATTTCTGAGGGAATGCAGAATTGCTTTAATTCCGTGACTCTCGGGTCTTCCACATGTTTTGTAAAAATTGAGGAAAAACGGTTTTGGAGTCGTTCTTTCCCTTTTCGCTGCAGTATGTATATCCAGTTCTGGGGCAGAATTTAACGCTCTGATTTTCCAAGCACATTTGGAGATTTCTGGAAGTTGTTTCTAAGTGTTCCTTTGGCATGGAAGTTGAGACTCTGGCTTTGGTTGATATTGTTACTGGTGAAAAGCAAGAAATTGCTTGGATCTGTGCCTTCGATGAAATAGAAAGGGAGCCAGGAAACGCACTGGCCAAACTGCAGAATTGGCCGGATCCGCCATGTAGCTCCGAACCAGAAAAAGAGGCCTCGGAACATGTGTGTTTGCCAGGAAAGAAAACTGCTTTATTGAAAGGTTAATTTTCAGATTAGTTTGGGGAAATTTGAGATAAATAAATGAAATCAGACAAAAAACATAAGGCCTGGATCCTTTTTCCCGGGGTTTTCAGAAAATAGTCACTGCTTCCAATGAAATGTTTTGACATTTTCAGCAGGGAGAAAATGTTAATTGTAATGTTATGTGTATGTGTTCTTAAAAACACTTGCGAATAAATCTTTTATTCGTTTTAAGATTAATCAGAGAGTAAAAACACTATTAGGATGTTAGCTATGTTCGTTACTCCTTATGGTCACTTTTCTGCTGTTTGGGATGTTGCAGTTCATTTTCACGATTCAAATGTACCAATTTGGAGAACATTCCTTTACTTGTCTTACAGTTCGGTTGCAATTTTTTGAGGAGTCTTATTACTAAACATCCATGGGGTCGGCCTGGGTTTCTTCCCTTGTTCTGTCTCATTTGTTGCTTGCTCTCTTCCCTTGATCAGTGGCTCCCTTACTATGTTTACAAAATCATCAGCACTTGGGATGCCTGGTGGCTCAGTCAGTTAAGTGTCTGCCTTTGGCTCAGGCCATGATCCCAGCGTTCTGGGATTGAGCCTCATGTGTGGCTTCCAGCCCAGCAGGGAGTCTCCTTGTCCCTCTCCCTCTGCCCCTCCCCCTGCTCATTCTCTCTCTCAAAGAAATCTTTAAAAACAAAAAAATTAAATCATCAGCACTTAAAAAGACTCCCTTGCATGTCGGTGGCCCACTGACTCAGTATACTGAATACGTGTGCTACTGAGCTACTTAGTGGCAGGGGCTGATTGACTTTTGCTCTCTGCTCCCACCACTTCCTTGCTTTGCACTTGACAGACACCCTGTAGGTGTTTGTTGAATGACTGTTACTCATACCTTCCTTTCTCCGGTCATATATCCCTATCCCAGAATCCCATGTTGGAGTTGACTAGAGGTGCATAGCCAAAGAGGAGGTCTCACTGCTGAGTATTACCATATTACATTGTCTGTGGTCGCTTAGGAGGGAAACACCAACAAGGTCACACATTCATGGACCGGCAGGAACCCAAATGTAAATGTCACCACCTGAGTCCCAGCCCTGCAAACTGAGTCTCTGGAAGAAAGAGAAAGAACTTTCAAAGAAAGTTCTAGCTTCAAAGAAAGCAGCTTTGGCCCTTACTGAACCATGATCTAGAACACATGCATATAGTGGGCATCCACATGCTCATCCACATGGAGAAAAAAAGCCCTTAGTAATCATCTTAGCAAGCAGTTAGGGTCTAATTTGATATTTGTTCGCATCTTAGTTAAAAGATACAATGATTCTTACAGAAAACGCTTTTCCCTCTTAAAGATCACGGTCTTTAAACCTCAAGCATGTGAATAATCTCAAAAGCAGATCTGATTGGAATAAAATGATAAATATACACGCTTTCCCACAAACTACCTCCAAGAGTGCTGTTAAGTACAAACGGAGGGGGGAGCCTGCCATAATTGAGGCGGTTCTTCATTTAAGGGCACTGGCACATACTCTCCCTCATGTGCTGATAAACAAAACATAAAAACAGAATGAGCAAAGCTGATTTAAGCTTTAGGTCTCATGTAGATTAGTGCCAACAATGTAGAAAATGATCCGCGGCAAGGAACAAACCTTAACTCATTCACAGATACCAGTGGCATTTTCAGAAGTGGCTTTTCTTGGCATGTTTCTAAAACCTGTGGGACCTGTGTGTCATGAGGAGGATGGCTGGATCCTGCCATTAAAAGCCAATCAGGGGGCGCCTGAGTGGCTCAGTCGTTGAGCGTCTGCCTTTGGTTCAGGTCATGATCCCAGGGTCCTGGGATCAAGCTCCGCATCAGGCTCCCTGCTCAGCGGGAAGCCTGCTTCTCCCTCTCCCACTCCCCCTGATTGTGTTCCCTCTCTCGCTGTGTCTCTCTCTGTCAAATAAATAAATAAAATCTTAAAAAAAAAAAAAGCCAATCAGTAACATTCAACAGACTTAACCACCAACACTTGCATGACTAGATTAATGTTTTAGAGTCAGTCATCGGGCTCATTATTACTGGGATTTTCTCTGGGTCATGCTAATAAACCGGATTATTGATTTTAGGATTTTCTGTGTATCCAAGGATATTCTCTAAGATGTCTTTACAAGGTTTCATGCTTAAGTTGTCAACCAAAATGACATCACAATGAGTAATCATTTTCTAATCATGTTAAAAGGGGTTAAAAACGGCGTATAAAATGAATCTTTCCAGCTTTGGGGGAACAGGAGCATTCTTGCTGTCACTCCTCCAGCTGGGTGACGGTCATCCCTACCTGCGTGCCATCTTCCCCAGGACTTAGCTGTGTTCTCAGCTTAAGACCTTTGATAGTCAGAAATCTGCTTTCCAATATGTTTGAATGGCAGGAGAGCTCAAAAGACACCTCAATCTAAATAGGATTTTAGCCCATCAGGTGCAATTCCAAAGTAAAGCAGGCTGGGTGGCTGTACGGGTGGTGGTGTTTATTCATCTTTCCTTCTCGTGTCATGCGTATGGATGGACGCTTCTCGGCGTATATGCCCGGCTCTCGGGGCGTATGGGGCTGGTGAATGCATGCGTAGAGTGTGTGTATATGTAAAGTAGAAACTGAACCAGGGTCACAAAATGAACTATTGTCTGCAAGAAGTATATGAAGTGCACCCCGCTGCCGGCAGCAATTGCTACATGCAGGCCACTGATTATTACACGTATTTTGAAGATAGTCCGGGCTACAGTGGTTGCAACGCTCAGGCTGTGCCCAGTAACAACATATATATGGAACAGGCCTGGGCAGTGAATCAGCCTTATACCTGTAGTTACCCTGGAAACATGCTGAAAAGCAAGGACTCTGATTTGGACATGGCCCTGAATCAATACAGCCAACCTGAGTATTTCACTGAAGAAAAGCCTACTTTTTCTCAAGTGCAGTCGCCATCGTACTCTCAAAAAAAAGGTAGGGACCATTTTACTTGAATTTCTTAAAAGTTTCTGCGTTTGTTTGCGTCGTGTTTCAAAGTTACGATTGGCATCAGCTTTGTCAAATCTTTGACTTTGAACGCTGAATGTTTGAAATTAAAAACAGCACTAAAGAGAGAGGTCGCTAGGTGATTGAAAGGGGTCCATGAGTAACAAAGATTTCCAAGCACTTTTTCTCCAAGCATATGTGAGAGCTGGATTGAGCTGATTTTTTAAGCTGTATACATATATATATACATATATATATATGTATATATATAGTGTGTGTGTGTGTGTGTGTGTATTGCCCCAAATGAATATGGTCAGTTTCTTTGCTAAAGAAAATATGTAAAAGGCTTCCCCTCAGTGGATAGGCACTGTGGCTTTTGAAGTGGGATAATTCTCCCCAGTTCAGGTTCAGATTAAAAACTCATTTGACTTTTTCTTGGTATTTCATATTAAAAGTTTATTTTAGTTAACTAATAACTTAGTGATTTTTAATGGTAGTATAATAATATGTTAGATTTTATAATTGTTCATCTTAATATATTTACTGATCCATGTAAGCTGTAAACAATCTACTTATGACCATATTAAGCTGTAAGAATGTAAAACTCAAGAAGGAACTAATATGCTTCTTATTGCCATTTTGTCCCTAAAGTTTCACGTGTCTGGAATCATGTCAAATGAATTCTCTATATGAAAGCAAGAGAAATATCCTTCAAAATATCCAAAGTGAAAACAAGTGCAATATCCATTTATTTTAATAGACACTGTGGCTTTACAATGCTGTGTGCTGTGTAATTTTCTATCAATGGAACATTTCTTCTATATCAAAAAATAAAATAAAAGAAGCAAGCAGGTAGTACTCAGGGAATTTAGTAGCATCTACCAGATATTTTGGAAATAGCTTAAATTCTATTCTATTCTTAAATATGCCAGAAACTGTCTTTTCCTGTGTACAATCTACAGGATATTGCATAGGAAAGCGAATTTACAGGTTTCTATAATTTGCAAAAATATGAGGCCCATTGATCCTCAAAGGTGAATTTCTCTGCGAAATTATTTTAAAACAGAATTTGGCTTGGTTGATTATGGTTCCTATAAAAATCATCATTTGCTTTTCTCAATGTGACTCTGTAATTAAAAGTAGCCTATTTTGAAAACAAAATTAAAAAAAAAATCTCAAACTCCTGTTTAGTTGTTACCATAGACTGTGTTTGGATTTTCTGTGCTGTTCTCCACCTTCCAAATATGAAATATGAAGGGAATTACAGCAGAAAACATATTCAGAGTAATTCGTCTGCATTTTCATTTAGTTTCACATCCTCTTGAAGGGTATCAGAATTTCTCTCATTTATTACAAAAGGCACACCACAGAAGTCCCCTAATGGGAACATTTGAGATAGATTGAAAGTGTGCTTTCTATTTCATTTAATATTACACTTATAGGTAATTTATCTTTGAAAAGAAGAAGTTAACATTGCTTCATTAGACGTGTCTGGATATGCCTCTCACAGTGTTGTGGGATCGCAAGATAATATTGGTGACTGCCTCTCTATTGGGGCATTCTGCTATTCTTAAAAATTCCTGCAAAACTTTTCAGGCTCTTTTACTCTTTTTTTCTTTTGTCTTTTCATGATATTTTCTTCAAGCAGTGCTGGAGAATATTTGCTCATAAAACGTTAAACCAGAGATTCTTTGCTAATTAATTTGACGCTTGAACTAGAGGCTAAGACACATTGTATGCATATATTGATGTAATTTCCCAAAGCCATATGCCATTGAAAGGCCACGGCCACCTGCCAAACTCACTAAATCAAAGCAGGCAAATATTCTTAAATGCTCCATTATTTACTGTTACAAGTCTTTAAGTAAATCCCAGTAAAACTAAACCCAGCTGTTAACTGTCTCTCAGGACAAAAGGTCGTAGCCAACACGTTTATCCATATTGATCCATTATTGATTTTTGTTGTTGTTGGAGGACATCAGTAGTATCTCCTTAAGGCAAAATTAAGACTATAAACAGGTGTTCAGTGGGTCAGGCCTCATTATTCCGATTGGATTTTTATCTGTTTTCATGAAATTCGTAACTGTTTCATCTGGATTTGTTGCTGTCACTATAGTGCTTATAAACTCTTCAGTAGCACAGCTGTCTTAACTTTGTCATTGTTTTTTTTTTTTCTTAAGGATGGCTTATTCTTTAGCCTTTAATTGGAATTTTCTAGTGTATAGGAAATGATCATAATCTTGTAAAAAAAATGTACTGCAAGTACACATAGATGAAATAAAGGAAGACTACAGGACCCAGGGTCAAGACTAGTTATCTTAATGGTAGACTTTAGAATGACTTTTAGTTGTCTTTGTGTTGTTTTTCTCTGTTTTTATGTTTGTAGCTAAGAGGGAGAAACATTAGCAAGCTCCTGAAGCTTGGAGGACATGAACAAAGAGTCAGAATCCAGTTCATTGAATCAAATTTAAACTAAAGCTTCAAGAATTAGGGTGGGGGGCAGAGCCAGTATCATTTTCACTTAGAGGGAAGGCTGAAATGCAAAATGTAATGTCTGTCCTTTTTTTTTTTCATATAGAATATGAGAAAAACACATTTTTAATTTTTAAAAGTTAGGGACAAATAAAAAGAGGATACGAGCTCCTCGTTTTTGTGTCTTTCAAGTAACCTCGCCTTGATTTGTTATGTGAAAAATCAGCCATCACAGCCCATTCTGCTCATTCCCTTTACCCTGGCCCCTAGCTCAGGAGGAAGGGAAGAGGAGGTTTGGAAATCAGCTGGAGGGAAGGGAATGGGCAACCAGGGTGTTGTGTCTTCTCTTTTGTGACCATGATTGCAGCATAGTTAAAAGTCAGTGTCTTTTTCTTTACGTTTCCTTTTCTTTTCTTGCGGGGGTCGGGGGGATTGTGAGTCGCTGGCTGTTTCCATCAGAATTTCCAGTCACGTTCCAACATCCCCAAACAGCTTGAGTCTGGCTGCCCTGCAGGCGGCTTTGCCGGTCGGCCTCTGGGTCTGTTTAAATAGAATTGTTCCCTGAAATGTCTGTCCTGTGCGACCCGGGTCCATGGGATTCTTTGCTTTACCTTCTGTGTGCCGTCTTTTAGGAATTGCATGTCCAAAAAGTTTGTAGTGTGTTTGCATCAGAGTTGGTTATCATGTCCAAGAGAATAAGAAATTCCTGTTTTTTTGAGTCCAGATAAAGGAGATGGGGTCCTGTTCAGTTTGGGTTTTGATCGCACATGTTCTTGTTCTAAAGCCACATTCTTAGTGTTGCAGAGAGAAATATTAATAACCAAAGCAGGAACTGCCCCTCAAACTGTCCTTTCTGACTTTGTCTCGGGGACAGGAATCTAATGTATGTGAATAATCATGTAGACATTAGAAATGGAAATTAAATGGAAAGGTGAGGGATGTTTGAAGTGACCCACAACAAGAGGACTGGATTAAAAAGAGTGAAGCCCCAAAGAAATAAGATTAGAATTTCCTTAGCCTCTTTCAAAGTCAGAGGAGGGTTGCTATACAGTAGAGTTAGACATGGGGTGGTTCCAAAGTCTGCCCAGAAAAAAAAAAATGTTCCATGAGAAACAGGTGCTCTTAAGCCCTAGATTCACACCCAGTCTCTGGAGAAACAGGCAGGAAGGAACCCAAAAAAAGGGGAAGATTCATGAGTCTCCCAACCACAAAATCACTCCCAGCCACAAACCTGAAGATGAGATGATCGCACACTATTTCCATTTCTTTCTTAACATTTCCCTCCCCTTCCCCTCCTGCCCCTCTTCCTCCTCTCTGTCACAGACTGACCCCCACTTCCCCTTTACCTCTCTCTCCCAGTCTTTCTCCTTCTGCCCCTCTCTCTCCTGTCCCTTCTCTCCCCTCTAGTTGAATGTGTTTAATTTGAACACATATGATTAGTCTACCTAATGCACTAAGTGTTGCAGACATCATGTCTTTGAAATATAATACTTGAGAAGTTAATGCAACTGCAAATTCTTCTATAATGCTTATGTAATTGTAGGGATGCTGACATAAGGTTAGGCTTTCAAATTAGGCACTGCCCCCTATATACTATTAAGAGATAATACCACTCCAGAAAACAATAGAACCATTTTTTAAAATATAAAACGCTGCTAAAAAGGTTAAGTAAAAGTGCCTCCACTCAGTGTCTAGAACTGGAAGCAAAGTAAGGAACAGTTGTAGTTTTCAAACCTAGTCCAAGTGCAGTCCAAGTGCATGAGCTGCCTCTTCTGTCCTTTCTTTGCCAAGGGTTAGGTACCTGCCTTGTCAAAGCATGTCCTTCAGAAATTTCACTGGATTCCCTAACCTCATCCTAGAGCACCCACTGCCATTCCTCACAATGGAAGCGAATAGCAGGAGTCCAAGGCATGATGAGAAACTGAAGTCAGATCACGCCAGGCTTGTGAAAGACTGTTGGTGCTGTTTATTTACTGTATATGGGGTTCATGTCTGCCACCTTGCATCCCCGATGAACACTTACCCACAAACTCAAAGCTTTTTTTCTTAGCTCTCAGCATCCAGGTGCACTGAACCTGAGGTCCCGTTGCCTCCCACTCTACCGTCTGTTCAGGTCTAGTTTTTATGACCCCCATCTTCTTGTACTGATACTAAGTACCAGTGCTCACTTAGTGTCTGTATTCTTCCTTGTCCAGACCCTCATGACTGCTGAGCCTCCGTGCGCTGTCCTTGGTACCCCCCTCATCTCCGCTCCCCCTGTGCTGTACTACTGCTTTAGAGAATTTCCTGTTCTGCTGGAGACATGTGCTTTTGAGTAGTCACCCCCCCCCCCCATGCTCATCTGCAGAAACTTCCTGCCGCGCTGCGCTGTCCTCTTCTCTCCATGGTCACCCCCTTCTCAAAGCCTTCTGCTTCCAGCCACTCAGTGGTCGTGATTCCCTGCCCTCTGCACCCACCACGGGGCTCCTCCTCAAAGTTTAAAACCCTTTTCCATGCCCTGTTAGATCAAACACTAACACCACCAACTTTTCCCTACCCACAGGGAAGATTCTAGCTTTCCTGCCCTAAAGCGAAGTTGGGTTTTTTTTATTTTTTTTATTATTATGTTATGTTAATCACCATACATTACATCATTAGTTTTTGATGTAGTTTCCATGATTCATTCTTTGGTTATAATACCCAGTGCTCTATGCAGAACGTGCCCTCCTTAATACCCACCACCAGGCTAACCCATTCCCCCAGCCCCCTCCCCTCTAGAACCCTCAGTTTGTTTCTCAGAGTCCATAGTCTCCCATGGTTCCTCTCCCCCTCCGATTTCCCCCCCCTTCATTCTTTCCCTCCTGCTATCTTCTTCTTCTTCTTTTTTCTTTAACATATAATGTATTATTTGTTTCAGAGGTACAGGTCTGTGATACAATAGTCTTACACAATTCACAGCGCTTACCATAGCACATACCCTCCCCAGTGTCTATCACCCAGCCACCCCATCCCTCCCACCCCCCACCACTCCAGCAACCCTCAGTTTGTTTCCTGAGACTAAGAATTCCTCATATCAGTGAGGTCATATGATACATGTCTTTCTCTGATTGACTTATTTCGCTCAGCATAACACCCTCCAGTTCCATCCACGTCGTTGCAAATGGCAAGATTTCATTCCTTTTGATGGCTGCATAATATTCCACATAATATACCACATCTTCTTTATCCATTCATCTGTCGATGGACATCTTGGCTCTTTCCACAGTTTGGCTATTGTGGACATTGCTGCTATAAACATCGGGGTGCATGTACCCCTTCGGATCCCTACATTTGTATCTTTGGGGTAAATACCCAGTAGTGCAATTGCTGGATCATATGGGAGCTCTATTTTCAACTTTTTGAGGAACCTCCATACTGTTTTCCAGATTGGCTGCAGCAGCTTGCATTCCCACCAATAGTGTAGGAGGGTTTTAAAGGGAAGTTTTGATTCTGGCTTTGTACTTCTGCCCACACTCTCTTTTCCAGAAATCTCGACCAGTTTCTCCAGGTACCCCTCTCTCTGCCATACTTCCCTGAACTAGTGATGCTTTTTCTAGCTACTAGCCACTGCCAGCCATACCCCAGTATGTGTGCTGCCATTCTCAGCCCCATCACCTCAGGTCACTAACTCAGCTCAGAACCCACCAGCATCTTCTATTTAACCAGAACCACATTCTCTCCAACACCCTGGCCCTGGCTTCAAATGCAGGTATCCCATGTTTTATACAATAGTACTGAATCATTTGTGTAAACCACCTTTAAAAATTTTTTATGTAATGCGTATTAGACCAGAGTTTCTTGACCTTGACACTACGGACATTTGGGGTCAGATGATTATTGTGGGGGCTGACCTGTTCCTTGCAGGATGCTTAGCAGCATTCCTTGCTTCTGTGCACTCTATTCCAGTAGCACACAACTGCTCCCGTCCTGTTGTGACAACCAAGAGTGTGTCCAGATATTGCCAAATGTCCCTCTGGAGCGAAATCACCCCTCATTGAGAACCGCTGCATTAAAAGAATGTAATATCCAGAGAACATCTGAAGTAGAGGATTTTTTTGTAATGTGAAAATCCCTCCTCAGTTTTCATATTGAAAAGTCTAGATTTTTGTGTACCAAGTTGTTTCAAAGTGGAATACACTTGAACATATATATACATGCAACATACTACTTACTTATGTGTTATACTTAACTACTTATGTGTTATAGTTCATTCCTATAGTCTGGAATCAGGTTCTCTTCATCATGTATGCTTGTTTATGTAAACTCTATCTAGATCATAAGCACCATGAAGGCAATCACCTCCTTTACTTCACACTCTGTGAAGTGCACATCTATTATGACCTGCAGGCAGACCAGTAGAGCTTTTAACAACCATGATGGTATCCTGATGACAAATAGTCATTCCCTTCATTAAAGGGAAGAAGGGCTGATAGTCCACGTTTTTAGAGCTATAACCCTAAATCTCATTCTGAATGGATTTTCAGATAAAGAAAATCACCCATTTTGTCTCAAATATGCAGGATTTGAAATAACTGTGGGAACTTCTGTGTAAGCCCAATGCCATAAGCTGACTCTCAGGGCAAAATCAGAGGCAACTAGTACCCATTTCTGATGACCCTTTCTGCTCCCCTCCGATTCCCCACTCTTCTAATACACTTTACCTTCCTGCTTTCCAACCCATCCCCTCTTTTAAGACAGGAAAAGGTTTCATTAGTACCAGAGTTCTAAAACTCCAATGCCTACAAGTGCCAGAGAGCTGAGAGGAATGGGAGAGAGGCACTTTGTTTCATAAGAACTGCTTAATTTAAATTTTTCAACCAACACACATATTGTATGTATGTTATATGATAAAAAAATATTTTTAACCTTCATAAAGAAATATATTCTCGCTCCTTTTCCTTGAATTACTTTTGTCTTCCCACTTTTGACAAAAATTAAAAATCTGTGAAATATTTCTTTACCTATAAAAAGACAATGCAAGGGGCACCTGGGTGGCTCAGTTGTTAAGCATCTGCCTTCGGCTCAGGTCATGGTCCCAGGGTCCTGGGATCGAGCCCCACATCGGACTCCCGGGTCTGCGGGAAGCTTGCTTCTCCCTCTCCCACTCCCTCTGCTTGTGTTCCTGCTCTCACTATCTCTCTCTCTGTCAAATAAATAAATAAAATATTTTTTTAAAAAAACAATGCAAGCAGAAACATAAATGACAAGTGACATTTAGCTGCAGGGTTGGGGCACAATAGGGAGTGGTAGGGACTGCAGTAAACTCAAAAGTATGTCTCTTTCTTAGGAGATGGGCTGCCCTTCTTGGTTCAGTTGATTGTCACCCTATGAGAATTTGGGCTCACTATTGCCAGATCTTCTGATTTTTCACATGAAGCAGGAAATCTGGATTTCACCTAAAATGTCCCAGTTTTAAAAGCTGGCTGAGATTTTTAAACACTCTGCAATCCAAACATTATGGACTGCCAGTGTGTGTGCCCCTTTGATTAAAATTTTGACTGAAACTCATTATACCAATCTATTCCCTTTCCTAGTGATTTGCATCTTCAAGTGTTTTAGTTCTAATTATGGATTGAAAGGTTATGTCAGATACTAAAAACTTGAGTCTATAAGGACAGGGACAAGGAAGTTTAGCTAGTGACTTGTGCATGAAACTTTATTAAACCCAAACTTAGCCTTTAAAATGAATATATTTTAGTCTTAGGAATTTTTGAGTCAGAAGAAATAATCTGAAACTTGCTTTACCCCCCTTTTCTGCCCTAAGATTTCCAGATGGTGGAAATCCAGAGTCCCTTGTCATCATGTCCTCTCCCCTTTTCTGAATTAACACCTCTAATCCAGTCCTCTTTCTGCGTCCCTTGTCCTCCTCCACCCCCAGTGTTTTATAGTTGGAAGACTTAGGACTCCATGCCTTCCATCACCCAGCAGCAAGGGCCTAGACAGCCAGGGGGCAAGGTGGAAAGCAAAGATGCTCAGTGATTCCATGAGGGTAGTAGGGAACATGGAGAGGTGGTTGCTGTTCTGAGGAATGATTTGGTGAAATGGGAGCCTCTGGGGCAGCTCTTCTGGAAATTTGCAGACAGCAATGAAAGAATACCTTTAAAGTTAATGCAGTTTCAGGTTTGTATCCAGTGTCTGACATACTAGGGCCATGCATGTATATTAAATAAATTAATGGCTGGCTGTCTGGATGGATGGATAGATAGATGGATTAATACAGTGTTTCTCAGAGAGTTAAAATTAACATGATGTAAAACTTGGTACCTTATACTAGGAATTAAGTGTAAAAGGAATCAGCATTGGTATGTTGGGAAAAGGCTAAGAGATGAGCCATTCAAGATTTTTTACATATATAAAGAAATGACATAGGGAAGAAGGTGCTAGTTGGGGTGGGAGGGAACCTTAAATCAGAAGAGTCTGAGCTGTCAGATGAATTGAGAAAGTTCAATATAAAATTGAAAGAATCACTAAACATCCTAATTATTTAGGTTCCTTAAGGGTACTAATATATAGTCTCATCTGCTATCCTGACCCAAACTACTCAGGATTCTTTGATGGCTCTAAATTGATAGTTCTGCAAGATGAATCAGCAACATGGACCTCTATAAAGCTCCCAGAGTATTTCTGACCACCAGTGATAACCACTGCTCCTTTTAGATAGTTTTGTTTGGCAAGGGGTCCTATACTGAAGGTAAGATTGGCCAGACTGGAAATGGTCTCTGACCTCAGCTCCTCTCCCTTCTGCAAGATCTACCTTCCTAGGCAGCACCTTCTACTTTACATCTACCATTAAGACCAATCTGCCTTATGTTCTATTCCCTAAGCGTTGTGTGTTTGCCAAGGTGACAAGAGGTGCCAGTGTTTCTTCTCGTAGGACCTGAAATGTTGTAATTCACTCAAGAGAATTAAACTAGATAGCCTTCTGATTTTACTCATACATGGGAAAGCCTTGAATCTAGTGCAAACCAAGAAACCAGCTCACTGCCTCTTGCATGATTTCTAGTGTAAATATAAACAACTTCCCCTTCCACATACCAAGTCCCTCTGAGAGTCAAGTTTTTTAAAGTAATGTTAAGCTGCAACATGGATAAACCTTGAAAACATTATGCTAGGTTAAAAGCCAGTCACAAAAGACCACAAAAATGTATAATTTCATTTGTGTGAAATATCTAGAATAGGCAAATCTGTAGAAACATAGATTAGTGGTTGCTTAGGGTGGAGGGGGTGAAAGGGATAGGAGGAATGCGAGTGACTTCTAAAGGTACTGGATTTCTTTGGGGGATGATTAAAATGTTCTAAAATTGATTGTGGTGAGAATTTCACAACTGTGAATATAGAAAAAGCTATTGAATTGTATGGTATGTGAATTATATCTTAATGAAGCTGCTATCAAAAAAGATGGGAAAATGTTAGTAATATTTAACCATGTCAACCTATTTTACATGCAGGATAATACTTGGCAATTAAGCAGACGTTGCCAAGTGTCAGATAAAAAGAAAATCTCCAAGTCCTTGTTGAACAAACAGATGGAGTTTGTTTTCATAATAATATGCTTGATAAAGTGGCAGCATAGTTTATTAGTCTAGAAAAACAAGATATCTGAGCATGTAAGAGCTGGGGGAAACATACCACCCTTGGATTATCACATACTGACATGGGTCTTAATTGTTTTCTGGGTGTTATTAACCATGTTTCTCCAACTCACTTCAGATAATTTGCAGATGCAATTCTCAGATGAGCAGTGTGGCTTCCAGAGTTGTGTTTCTCATGTTTGTTTCTAGACAGAACCAAATACTGACATCCATTTAGTGTCCCTTCCTGGTAACAAAACTAGCACTACAGGTGCATTTTCCTTAGCAGGGCATATTTGGCCAGCATGTGGCTTATTTGGTAAGCATGAAAAAGGAAAAAGATGGGGACACAAATTAGGAGAGCAAGAAATAGTTAAGTTCTCTGGGAGAACAAGTTAGCTTGTGATGTTGTCAAATAGAATCAGTAATCTTAAGAGAATCTTCACCTACCTATTAATTATGTGTGGGATGTTACTCCCTGAGGGATGTTATTTAATGATGAATAATGGACTTAGGCATGATAATTGATGTATCATTGCCTGTGGTGACTGTTTTGGGTAAATAAGATGGTTCTGAGTTAATATTTTAGAGAAAAGAAAGAGATGGGTGGGGTACACTAGGATGACCATGTAAGCAGCTGCAACCAACTTAAGTAGATGTTTCTATAAAAGTCGTGACGATTTCACTAAAGACATATGAAATCACCTATTCATCTACCAAGAAGACAATCTAGGAGAAATCAGAGAACAAATCAAACCACCCATAAGACTAGCAGTCAGAAAATGGAAAGAGCCCACTCTACTCACAGACTGAATTATCACTGGATTCCAGGATTCACAAGAACCTAAAGGTCAGAGAGTTCAACCATCTATGTAAATTGTTGAACTACAGGGAGGAGGAAATTTTCAGTATCTTACTGCCAACACCACCAGATAGAGCAGGCAAGTCATGAGGTAGAATGAGAAATGGTGAGGGACAAGTAACTTAACTCTGGTTAATATTCTCTGGCCCTCCCAAGGCATGTCCCATAAGCAATACAGTGTCCAACTGTATTACAATTGGTTCCCGAATATGAGAAGGATGTGCCCTTATCTCTTTCTCCCTTATCTCTCCTGTGGGCCCCTGATACCAAGAACTGAGAAGGCCTCACTCTGATCAACTATACATAACCTCTACATATAAGAGATCAAGAGATAGCTTTCCTGACATGGATATATGTATTCCATCTACCTTTACTAGAACGGTGTGTGTTTTAATAATTGGGTTACTTTGTTGCTTAAAAGTTACTTTGTGTTTTATTAAGCCTGTGTTTCAATGCACACACAAATGTGTGCACACACAGTCACACATACTAATCCAAGATGAAGAAACACCAAAATGCTACAGTGGTTATCTCTGTGGGGGAGAGTTGACAGGCAAATTTCATTTTTGCTCATTTATGTCTTTTACTTTTTCTATAATGAACTGTATTACTTGTATAATTTTTTTATTTAAAAAGAAAGTTTTTAAGAAACTAATACATACATTGCTTTTGATTCCTAAAGACTGATCACTGAATTCCACTGGTGTTAGTTAAGTCCAGAGTATCTCCAACCATTTTCCCTATGACCCTCCCCCCACATTTGGTAACTAGTTATTTCTCTGATCACAGAGCCCTGTTGGAATATTTTGTGTTATTTCTTCCTATAGATGGACTCCCCAAAATTGTGTTTGGAATAAAGCAATGCCCAGTGAGTTTTCCTGTAGATGTTATTAGATTTCTTATTAAATTGGAACCACAGCACCATCAGTTACCTACCAGACAGTGGTATACAACCTTGGGACTTGGGGTTAATGAGAAACCTAGCCAGGAAGCAAAGACTCTTTTGAATGTAATGGATAGTGGGTTAGATAGCTCAAAGTAGAAAGTGGAGCACATTGTATAAAATTCAGACTGCAAATCTTCACTTTTGATGATGGTATCTGAATCAAACTGGCCTGGTCTTTGTGATTTTCATTTCTATATTGTGGGAAAATGGTATTGCCCTTAAGCTCTCTTTGGTCCTGTCTCATTGTATTGAACCTAGTGATCAGAGCAAAGAAAGAAGGACTGAATCTAGTTGATTAGTGAGCATGCATCTCCTCAGATCACTAGGTTTTGGATGAGCTTCAATCTGGATGTGTTAGTTTTAATCTGAGTGGAATCTTGGTTTCTTTACCAAAAATCAAGTTTCTAATGCAGTTTTCATTAGCTCTGAAGTTTGGCCCCCTGAATCTGCATTATCACCTCTTTCAGAAATCTTTTCTGGTATCTTTAGCCTTCTCAGGCACAGCTCCAGGCTTTAAACCTACTTATCTGCAGGTTCCAGATATATCCCTCCTGCTCACGTTCTTCGCCATTGGCCAGTGGCAGAGATCTTGAAAACTGTATGCCATCCATAGAGGGAGCAGGTGTTAGACACGGGTTTCAGCATGAATGTTTTAATCCCTACCCTCTAGCTGGAATTGTACAAACCTATAGTGAATCAAAGATTATGGTCAAAGGGAAGAAAAAATTCACAGGTAGTTATAATACAGATATAAAAGGACTACTATTGGGGAAGCACAAGGAGGTATGGGAGTACCCAGTTTGGACTTGAGCTGGGGGGGAGGCAGGAAGGCTTCTCAAAGGGTTTCCCCTCTGTGATTCTGGACATAGCACTATCCCAGTGCCTTCCACATTATATGCAGATGATCTCTTATTGTCTTTTTCCCCACCGCACTGAAAGCTTCCCCAAGAATGGAAACTTAGCCATCTTTAGATCCTTAGCACACTGCCTGGCACATAGTATACACATATAAATGTTTGTCAAATGGAACCATTCTCTTTTATTTCCTTCATTTCTTTGTTTTTGTAGTAACAGCTTTATTGAAACATATTCCACATACCATAGACCTCACACACTGAAAGTGTACAAAACATACCCATGAAAAACAATGGTTTTTCATTCAGTAGTTTTTGGTATATTCAGAGTTGTGCAACCATCAACACTATAGAATTTCAGAACATTCTTGTCACCATGAAAAGAAACTCTGTACCCATTAACAGTTATTCCCCATTACTCCCTCCCGCCAGGCCTTGTCATCCACTAATCCAATTTCTTTCTCTATGAATTTGCCTATTCTAGACATTTCATAGAAATGAAATCATGCAATATGTGGCCTTTCATGTCTGGCTTCTTTCTTTTAACATAATGTCTTCATTTCATAAGTGTTCATCCATGTTGTAGCCTGAGTCAACACTTCATTCCTTCTCACAGCTGAATAAATTCCATTGTATGAATGTACTACCTTTTGTTTATCCATTCATCAGTTGATGGGCATTTGGGTTGTTTCCATCCCTTGGATATTATAAATAATGCTGCTTTGAACATTCCTGTACAGGTTTGTGTGTGGACACGTATTTTCAGTTCTCTTGGGAACACACCTAGGCGTGGAATTGCTGGGTCATATGTAACTTTATGTTTAGCCTTTTGAGGAACTGCCAAACTATTTTCTAAGGCACATTTTACATTTTTACCAGCAATATATAAAGGTTCAGATTTCTCCATGTCCTTACCAACATTTGTTATTGTCCACCATTTTTATTATAACCATACTAGAGGATGTTAAGTGGTGTCTCATTGTGGTTTGGGCTTTGCATTTCCTTGTGGTGCTGTTCAGCATCTTTCATGTTCTTTCCTTCATCTTCACCTTTTCTTCTCTTGCTAAGGAATGACCAGGACTGGAAGTACACAACTCAGTTTCCTACACGTGCGCCTACCAAGGGAAGAAACCATGCCTTACTTGTTTTTATATTCTCAGCACCAAGCACAGTGCTAAGCACATAGTACATGCTAAATAAATGTTTTCTGAATTTATGAATAGATGAATGATTGAATAAACACACAAATCATTCCAGTCCCCTTTTTTTCTGTCCCAATCCCTCCCAGAATGCTCTTTTTTAAAAATGTCTGATGGAAGTTTTGAACTCTTAAAGCGAATTCAACAGATGACTCATGGTTTGCATGATGCAAAAGTAAACTAAGAAAAGCTGTGATATTTAAGAAAATAATCCTGTACATTACCAGATCTCACTCTGAAGTCATTTGTCTCCCTCCCAAGAGGGGCCATTTTTCTAAAATAAAATCTGAGCAAAGTAATTTCTAAGAAATTGTGAAAAGGACTCATTTTCTTCTGTTTTCTTTGTGGATTTTTTTCTGAAATGTAAGCCTTCTGTGACCTAGTTTAATAAAAGATATATGAAAATGTCATGGTAAAGCATACAGCAAGTCATCTGTCATTTCAACCTGGCTAATCTTTATTGAAACCGTAAGAGCTTACCAAGTCAAAAACTTCATAAGGGGCCATGATCTGGGAAAGGAATGATTTTGTTTTCTCAGCCTTTCCCTTCTCCACATCCCAACAAAGCAGACCTTATTTTGATTTCTGCACTCATCTAAAGATACGTGCTTCAATGGTAAACCACTGATACCATATGAAACTGAATTTGCCCTTTAGAATCAGTTTCTTGTGTTTGAACATTGTCTACAAGTGAAGGGGAAGAGGCAAAGACCGGTGGGAAGTAGGCTGCTTCTGTTTGGTTTTTAAACTTTAGTTTCCTGGGTCAAAGAATTTAAACTAATAAACCAATAGTACACTAACAGAGTTATCATGGTTGGACTTTCTTTTTTTAATTAATAAGTAGAACCTCCATTATTTCACATCACCCAGAATTGTTGGGTTTTGTCTCATAATGGCACAAGTTTACCAAAAAAAATTTTTTAGATGGCTTTGTTCATTCTACTTAAAGTTAACTGTCTATTTTTAGAAAAAGACAAGCATTACTTATACTAGAAGTTAGGAGATCTGGTTAGAAGATCTCTGCTTTAATTTCTAGTGTGACCCTCAGGAAGGCCAAGCAAACCTCTGAAAGTCTGTTCAGCTCAAAATTACTTGATGATCTCCAAGCTATAAAGTTTTCTGAATTTATTGCATGGTGCCTTGATTCCAAAGTGGATCCAGTCTTCTAAGAAAAAATTCTGAAAAAAGGCTTGCAAAAGAGATTATGTTCTCCCAGAACCCAGAGCACTCCAGATGTCTCAAATCTTGGCCTCTCTGTATGATTCATTGGCTCCAAGAGCCTTCAGATATATTCCCACCTGCAGAGCAAGAATGATCACACCTATTTCTAAGGCATTCTGAAATCCTGGGCCTCCTATCCAACTCTATACGTATGAGAGAATGTAGCAGATAAGTATAAGATACGGAGGAAGTATATGAAGTCAGGGAAAGACTTCAAAATTTTTCTTGTTAAATATTTTATTTACCTTTTATATTTAAAACTAAATGATGACAAGATGTAAACACTAAAGCGCAAATTGGATTAAAGTGTATAAAACAATTTGGTCCTGCCTCCTCCCTCATGCGCCTTATCTCCTGTCCTCCTTTTATCCTCTGCCAAGCTATGGTGTGTCTTTGACTTTAGCGTGATATTTTCTCCTCACATTCCTCTTTTCTCCTTCTTCACAGGGTACATCCCCAGTTATTTAGACAAGGACGAGCTATGTGTAGTGTGTGGTGACAAAGCCACCGGGTATCACTACCGCTGCATCACGTGTGAAGGCTGCAAGGTAATTGCCCTGGGACCAGTGAGCTCGGAGCTCAGCCCAGCTCTAGTCCCCGTCCCAGGATTCCACCAGAATGCAACATGAAGTTTAAGTTCAAATTAGAACCAAATTCCAACATTCACGGCCTGTGATCATCCACAGCCTGTGTCTGGCTGTCCTCCTCAATTTTTGGCATGTTTAAGAACTGAATTTATTTATTTTTCCCAAATCAACAATAACTAAATGGATTTGCAAGAGTGTAATGTCTGGCTTTTAAGACAGGGAGAGGGGAAAGAAAAAAAAAAAAAGACAGGGAGAGAACTAATAAGATGAAAAGAAATTAATATTCTCACTGTGAATTTAAAAACGCATAGATGTTTTATAATATATTAGCCCAAGAAATAACCATTTCTCCTCTTGTTTTATCTCCAGTGGTTAAGGACACAGAACATACTCTACCACATGCTATTAATCTGAGTAAATATGCCCACTTCTGTTTATTTTTTTAATATGCTCATTTTTAAGGGTTCCATTAGAGAGTATCTTTGAGGCTACTTAGATTCAATTATGTTCTGAAATTATCCATATTGGCTTTCTGCACAGCCTTCAGCCAGTAAATGAATTCTGGGCATCCATCAGCTAATTTTATGCTCTATAGACCCATCTACAGGAGATACTTGACAAGAATACACCCATGATCAACAGTTCACTTCCCGAAAGTGAGCCTAAATTTGCCTACTTACACTCTTCATCATCAAAATTAAGATGAACTTTCTGGCAAATATCTTTTGGCCCAACAACCTAGCCTAGAAAAGAAAGTCTACTATAAAAACAAATAAAGCTCAACCCAGTGCTAGATCCAGCGTTCAGCTAATGTTTTATATATGAGGAAGTATATTAAGTCAGGGAAAGACTTCTTAAATGTTTACTTGCTAAATGTTTTATTTACTTTTTATATTTAAAACCAAATGATCCCAAGATGTAAATCCTAAGGCAAAGATTGTATTAAACTATATAAAACGATTCAGTCTTCCCTCCCGCGACCCACCTCACCTCCTCCTCTCTGTTCCCCTCCTTCAACTACCCCCGTTTCCTCCTAACCTTTGACCCTGAACCCCCAAAATCAGCATGGTAGCTTGGTTTCAAGGTAAGGTGCCCCATTTCTTAATGGAAGATTTTCCATGCAAATTCCCTAGCTTTTGTGCATGAAATTCGGAAACACTTAGCAGAAGCCTGCTGGAAGTGTTGAACTGATACAGCCACGGGAATCAGGACACATCAGGGCGTTTCTAAGTTCCCAAGGCCCTATATCTGCAAGATTTTTGTAATGTGATGTAGTGTGCTCTCATTCATCCAGACACCTTTGATCTGGAATTTGTACCTTTTAAAAAAGATTGTGCTAAATATTGCTATTACATCCATGAAAATAATCTTAAGGAGTTTAATGGAACCAAATACAAGTAAGTCCTGACTGTTTATTAACTGGGGGACTTGCAGACTGTCTCTTGAAAGCACAGTTTTATTGGCTTGATTTGAAAGTAATAACACTGTATTACTTTAGATATGCTCTCTCGCTTTGAAAGCTCAGTAATTCAAACAGGCCTTTTTTCTAAAGTAGCCCCAATTCATAAAGCTTCGCCTACCTGATTATGTAGCATTGAGATTCTTTCAAATCAGTTCCTAATGGTAAATTTTGAGTTCTGGGAGAGACTCTAATGAAAATTCCATTTAATACTCAACTCCCAAAGTGACTCTAAAGACCAAATGTGCCTTACAGAGAACTTAATGCTTATTAGTGATTGACTTAAACAAATGGAGAATCAAGCCTATTAACCTGTGTCCCTGCTTCATGTATGTCTTCATGATGATCAGGAAATCCATTAGCCTCTTTTTCCAAGATCACAGCATGTTTGGGGCCTGATTCAACTGAGGTTTACCTAAAAGAAGAAATCATGTAGCAAAAAGCTAGATTTTTTTCAGCCTCTGTCCCTTTATCTCAGATCAGAATCCTGTTTCTAGAATTGCCTCCATCATAAAATCAGAAAGCAGCTTCCCTGGGGTAATTATGCAGATCATGCATTTAATATAAAGACAAAGTATCTTGAAAAAAGACAATGGAGTTTTTCAAATGAAACACAGTTTTTAAGAGTGGCCAAAGATAAAAAGGGTTATGCTTCACATACTGTTTATTCAAACCGGCACTTTAAAAATATTTCTACACCATACTTGCAGTGTGTATGTCTTTTTTGCCCATTTTTGCCCTGAAGACAGCAAAAATCTTTTGGAGCTGTTTTGTCTGTTTTGATGAGCCAGTTTTTCATAGAAAGAATGTTGATACTTTCCCACAATAAACTATTTTTTTAAGAAAGATTCGTAGCTTATAGCAGTTGCCCAAATATCGACACTTAGCTCCTTATCACACTAATCAGGGCATCGTCTCAGACCACTAAGAAGTAGATCCAGTTCTTCTCAAAATGCAGAGAAACATGTCTGATGTTGATTAATAAAAGAAAAACCTCTCCTCACCAACAAATCATCAGTGAAATATATGGCCTTACTTAGTCCCTGGGACATGTCTTTTGTTAGCTCACCTCTAAAAAGATTTTTGTAGGTAGACTATATTAAATATTTTCTGTTGGGTTCATTTCCAAAAGTTAATTTTTGTCACTTTTTAAAATTAAGGGATCTAGCACCTTTACATTTACTCAAATGAAGTGATCCCTCATCATGTGTCAAATATCCTTCTATTATAACCTAGGGGAAGCCAACATCTTAAAGGGGATTTGGTCCATGAAGCGCCCGAGAAAAGACATCAGGGAGAAGCCATAGAAAAGATGGTACTATTAGGGCGCCTGGGTGGCTCAGTTGTTAAGCATCTGCCTTCGGCTCAGGTCATGTTCCCAGGGTCCTGGGATCGAGCCCCGCATCGGGCTCCTTGCTCTGTGGGGAGCCTGCTTCTCCCTCTTCCACTCCCCCTGCTTGTTCCCTCTCTTGCTGTGTCTCTCGCTGTCAAATAAATAAATAAAATCTTTAAAAAAAAAAAAGAAAAGAAAAGAAAAGATGGTACTATGAATAGCAGAGCCTGCTACCCCAACACCTTTCTCGACATAAGCAAAGTATAAATTATTTCATTCATTCCATGTAAAGGTTCACAGAGTAGCCTTTTTGGAAAAATGAATGTTACCCCAGTGTCTGGTATACCATAGCTCGTTCTCTCCTTAGCATTGTTGGACTCTTTGGTCTGCTCCCCGCTTCCAGAACAGGAGTCAGCGTCAGAGTATGTGTGAGAAAAGGGTCTCCCCCAACAACTTTCCTATCCTCCTAGCAGCACACTTTCTCCCTGATGCCCTGGACTTTGGTGCTCCCACCTCTGGGGAAACTCTGCCTTCTCCAGAAGGAGGTATGCTACCCAGCCGCTCTCCTCCCTGTCTGTGACACATGTCTTCTTGCCAGGAATCTCCAGGGTTTTTTTGCTCTCCGGCAGGGATGACCCATGAAGGGTGGGTTGGAGAGAGGGCGGCAGAGGTAGAGTAGAGAGGGTCACAGGGCAGCTTGTCCTTCAGTGCTGTGCATGCCCTGACATTCACGCTGTAGCAGGATGAGCCCACCTTGAATACCCAGGGAAACACACCGCCAGCATGACAAAGACCTGCCCATGTGTGATTGAGTGAATCTTATAACACGATAGCAACATCATTCAAACTAATGGGCATAAGTGTTTAAGGATACAAGACCCAAATAATAATGGGGCCGTTTTCCTGTTAGACCTTGAACAATAGAAATGATAAGGGATTTGCTCACATGTCCCCAATCAAGTTCATTAGTTTCAGTCATGGCTGTCATTTTTCTATTTTATCCTGCTTTGCCCAATATAAAATCCTACCTTTGACCTTTTCATTATAAGGTAGAGAGCTCTTATGTCTGAGTGCATATGCAAGTGGTATATGTACAAAATCAAAGCCAAGAAAAGTTAAATAGGATCATTCAAATTTGGGTTTAATCTAGGCCAGCTGGTATGTCAGTCCCTATTTATGTAACAAAGTTAGAGGTCCCTTTAAGCTTTAGTAGACAGTATCCTTCAACATTTGTTTTTGCCTTGCTAGTCTACTAAAAAAGATAAAGGCGGGGGATGCTATTTATAATCTGTTCATCTAAAACATTTAAATAATACAGTAAAATTGGATTCAGTTTATATCATATAAGCAGTTAGGTAAACAAGACTTGGAGTCTGACTCCTCAGCTCTAGGCTGAGTTTCCCAGTGTACTTACCACATGATTTGGGGCAAGTGATTTAACCTGTCAGAGGCTTAGTTTTTTAATACCTACCGTGGAGATATTAAGAGTACCTACTTCATAAGGTTGTAGAAGAGACAGAAGGATATGGAAGATGTCTACAGCGCTTTGCAATGTGCCCCTTACAAAAAGTGCACGCTTTCTGCCATCATGAGTGCTACAATACAGAAGCACTGTTGCCAAGACGGGAGTACCATGTCCAGGAAGGTTCTGCTAGAACACACCTTCAAGAAGGTTTATGTCACCTAAACCTGGACTACATGGCATCCTCAGCAGCCTTTATGGTGGCCCTCTCCCATGCCTTAAGAAAGGAAGACACCTATTGAACTTCAGGGAGTATGTCTACCAACACTGGAGAGGAAGAGTACTATGAAAGGAAAAACCCCAATGCCGTGAGCACTGAGAAAAATTGGGTGGAGAGTCTTGAATTTTCTACTCCCCAAGTACTGTTGTTTCAAGGGTTATCTGAGCTGGCCATGGGCATTTCAAGAGTTAAAAACAAGAACTAAACTAAATCTCTAAAGGCTGTTTAATTACTAAATAATTGAATTATTAATTAATAGAGTATCACAAGTATCCAGCTCCTTTATTCTCCAGTACAAAGTGTAGCAAGGTTCTTCACAGCTTAACTTAACAACACAATTATGGCCCTCTATGAAATGAAATAATGTAATTTATTTATATTACTCAGTGTTTAAAAAAAATAAAAATGAACACTAGATTTTCCCACTAACCTCTTTTCCTTACTAAATGCCAAAAAGATACTGACTCTGTGTGTAGGCCTAGACATTTCCTTCAGCTCAGATTTAGAATTCTTTAGATTCAGTTTGGGCTAATTGCCCTATATGTGAATAGGTAGGAGCTACAGGTCCATACCCAGGTAAGGTCCAAAACAATCCATCACAGTTATATGGACACAAAATTCTGGAGTCATTTATTTCTAGAAAATATGAAACTGCTGTCTTGGGTCTTTCTTTCCCATGTAGGGTTTCTTTAGAAGAACCATTCAGAAAAATCTCCATCCATCCTATTCCTGTAAATATGAAGGAAAATGTGTCATAGACAAAGTTACGAGAAATCAGTGCCAGGAATGTCGCTTTAAAAAATGCATCTATGTTGGCATGGCAACAGATTGTAAGTAATCTTCTTCCTTTGTTTCATATTCAAGGAGTGTTCATTGGGGAAAGATTTGATTTAAGGAGATCAACCAGGCAGAAAAGAAAGCAGAAACCCATGTGGATAGAGAGAAGATCCCTAGCACTCCCACAGACCCCTCAGTCCCAGCTACTGCTGGGTGGTTTCCATCCTACCCCTTCCCTATCAACTTCTAACTCTCAAAGTATCCAGACTACACGTGAGGGGGAGTGATTAAATTATCCCTATCACATTTGCAGGACTGTTAGCAATACTCTGTTCACAACAGATTACAAATGAGCGGTCATGTCCAGTCCCCTTGATGAGGCATAGTTTTATGTACGACATTCATGTGGTGAGAGCCTCATGGACTAGTCCTGATATTTTTCAAAAGCAGAGACAGGAATTTATTTTGTGGACATTTTTGGAGATGGGGCACTGGCAGGAAACATCGTGTTCAGTAATTTTTGAAGAATGTGAAGTCGAGTGCTATTGCATGAGTCATCCTGCCGTTGGTTGTTTGTTATATTTTTAGCCCATAAAAACATTCTAAGCTCCAGTCCTCCTACCCAGTTTTCAAAGTGCCACAGCATATGGTGGTGAGATTAGCCACTGGAGTCTCTTCTTCCCGCACCGTGCAAGGGATTTACACCAGTCACTTTAATTAATCTAATAATAAAGTAAGAATTGTGTCATTCAGAATGTGTGACCTCTGTTTTGCCAGGCATCAGGCTTAATGGTTTCTATTGGCATAAGTGTTTTGCACCTCAATGAAAATTTCCAACTTTTAGTTTAAAAAGGAAAGGAAAGAATGTAATGAGGATTTTCCTCAGGAAAGAGGAAATAATCACAGCTCACATTTATGTGAGAAACAGAGTACTCTGAGCTAGAACAACAACAAAAAGTCTGTGAAATGTCCTGCTTTGCCCAATAAAGTAGACAGAATGGGGAATCTTTAAAAAGGAGGAGGGTTGTTTGAGGGCTTTAGGCTGGAAATCCTGGGTTAATCCCCACTTCTGGCTGAGTGTGTTGTCTTCATCTTTTAAAGACTTTTAGCCATTGCCAACAATATGCCTGATAAGAATATGTGAAAATGATTGACTAGAACCGAATATTTAGATGTGTCACCCTAAGGGACTGTTACTATTGTGTCCATTTCATTGTTTGATTGAGAAGTTAAAAATAGGAATGCTTATAAAGTTAAAAAAGCTCAGCGTTAATCTGGCCTGGGTGGAAATTAATTTTGAATGCACCCTGCAAGGTATTATAAGAGCTCAGGCTTTATAATCAGAAAAACTGTTGGAGTCCCGTATCTGCCACTTACTAGCTGTGTGACCATCAGACCTAACCTTGGGCTTCCCTTCGGTGAAATCATCGCCTATCTTGCAAGTTGTTTTCAGGATTAAATTAGATAATGCATGTCAAATGCCACAATCCCTGGCATAGAGGAAGCATTTGGGAAACGGGGCTATGAGTAGAGTCCACTCCTCATCCCCCCTTTAATAAGGGAACCAAAGTGACCTAACAAGGCTCATTCACATTTCCTACATTTGCCATCATTCATGGGATTTGGATGATCCAATCCAACCTGGATGACCTGGGGTTTCATTATTCTGTTTGTGGATTAGCTGAGTACTTTTGGTTCTCTTCCTCCTGCTATGTTTGCTTTTTTTCTTTTCCTACCAGGTCACACCTTCATCAAGAAATGGCCCTAGGACAATGATGTTGTAGAACTGGAATCAGGAGTCCTGGGTCTTGCCTTGGCTCTGCCATGAACTTGCTGTGTGACTTTTAGGCAAGTCATGATCTCTCTGGATCAACTTCCTCCTCTGTGAAAGGAGGGAGTTGGGCTAGATAATACCGAAGGTTCTTTCCAGTTCTAAAATACTATGACTCAGTAGCATAAAACCTGAGGCTTTCCATTCCATTGATGGTTACTAAGAGTCTGGTAAAATGGTTTTGTTTTGGAAAATAACCCAGAAGTAGAGGTTTCTTGTTATCTGCCCTTCTTATGTCCCTTTTGCATAAGTGGTAAAAGTCATGGCTCTATGTACTGACCACTTGTAGTACGTTAGCACATTGAATACCATGTGAGGTGGGATTGTCAATCTCGTTTTATACAGGAAGATATGAAAGCTCAAAGAGCCTAAGCAACTTGCCAGAGGTCACACAGCTAGAATGTGGTAGTGTCAGGATTCAAACCCAGCTCTTTCTAGATTCCAAAGCCTGGGCTCTTTAACCACCATTGAGGGTAGACCAGGTATAGACTAGAGCAAAGTAAGTACCTGGGCAGCCTGAGATAGACCGAGCCTCATTCCAATGAACCCTTGAGGGAACTAATAAAGAGTTGGGGTCCTTTTTATCTGAGGAAGAGATCATTAGCCTCCTGTTTACCACTCCAGAACTTTAATTTGAAGTTCGTTTTACTAAGAGCCATTTGAGGGCAAGAGAGGAGGAACAGAGATCCTAAGAGTGAATCCAGATGATTGGCTATAATCTCATATTGACTGAGTACAGACTCATCTGGGAACCCATGGGTAGGACAGATTTTACCTCCCTCTGCTTCCTTCTTCTTTAGAGTCACCTTCTGTGGGGTTGGGACGCCCATTGTCCAGCTTCGCCCAGAGTTTTGTTTTGAAAAGCTGACCAGACATTGGGAGTTTGGCACTAAGTCTCATATCGGACCATAGCTAGTCAATGGCAGTTTGCTGCCGAGGGGAGAAAATACCCCAGTGTGACCCACCCTGCAGGACGTGCTCAGCCATGTGCGCATAGGTGGTCTGGGGTGTAAGCGCAGTCCGCCACATGTCTGCGAGTGTCCGCGTGTTTTGTCTCATCTTTCCTCTTCTCCCAGTGGTACTGGATGACAGCAAGAGGCTGGCAAAGAGGAAGCTGATTGAGGAGAACCGGGAGAAGAGACGGCGGGAAGAGCTGCAGAAATCCATCGGGCACAAGCCAGAGCCCACAGACGAGGAGTGGGAGCTCATCAAAACTGTCACTGAAGCCCATGTGGCCACCAATGCCCAAGGCAGCCACTGGAAGCAGAAACGAAAATTCCTGGTGAGGCTCCCTGGCACAGCTAAATATCAGCTGCATGCTCCACATTTTCTCCTTCAGCTCACTCAGCCCTCATCACCCTGGTGGGATGCTGGTGTGACTGCCCCCATTTTACTGATAGGGAAACTGCATCCCCAAGAAGTCAAGTGACTTGCAGAGTCAGGATTTGAATCCAGGGCTGTCTAAGAACAAAGGTCATTCCTCTCAATTGTTGCTTGTGAGTCACTAAATTTTAAGTAGCTTTTAGGCCACATAATCTGTTTGCTTTTGCTATTAATAAGGCCAGCCTTAAATCAACTGATCAGTAACATTCTTTACCTGTCAGCTTTCCCCTTTTACACCCATTTCTTCTCCCAGATGCCCATTTATATAGTTAGTCCTCTAAACTCACCCCAAGATATCCCCTTTAGAACAATCCCTAGGATGAAGTAGCCCATATCTCAAATGTATTTTTATGTCAATAGAAGTCAAAATGTTGAGCTTAAAATAAATGAACTTGAGTCCAGGAAGACTAGGGGAATGGGGAGTAGGGAGGGTGTTTGGGGGTGGGGATATATAGAGAAAACAGGCTTTTGTGGGCCCTTGGAAGTTCAATGTTTGATGTTTTTATAAAAACTAACAACTGTGAAAGTCCTTCCCATTCATTTCTTCTTTGGACCTCACAATGCTTTGGGTTAGGCTGGAATTACTATCCCCATTTTACAGATATGCAAACCAAACCAAAGGCCTTATTTAGTTCACCCAAGTTCACACTACTAGAAAGTGGCAGCCAAGCTTAGAAGTCCAGATGGACTATCCCACCCCGCCACCACCAGCTGGTGTTTGACCATCTCAGAAACTGACCTTTCCACTTCCAGGCCTGATTTCAGAGTAGTGACCGAGCTGAATTTCAAATAAAGTGGAAGATTTGGGGCACATCTGGACTTCTAAGGAACTTTACACTTCAGTTTTCTCTACTCCAAAAAGAGAATGAATACTAGTCTAACTAAAACCATTTCAGTGGTCACAAGGGTGCTTCCTTCCAGACTCTAAAGCTTTGTTCTTTTGTTCAAAAAAAAAAAAAAAACATTTATTGAGCAGCTACTGTATGCTAGGAAGTGAATAAGTCAGCTCTATTCTGGTGGAGGGAGAAAAACAGTAAGGATTAAACAAACAAGATGAATACAGGTGATGGTATGTGCAGTGAGGAAAACAAACATCATGATGGGACAGAGTGATAAACAATTGGAAGTGGAGAGAGACTTCCCTTCTCTGACAGGGTGGTCAGAAAGGTCTCCCTGGGGAGGTGACATGAGCTGTGTCTGAAAGCTAAGAAACAAATTCTATATGGTAAAATCCAGTCAGATCTCTTTATGCCTTGTGGTCTCTTTAGCAAAGATGACACTATTGCTAATGATTAAAACCAGGTCTGCACCTTTATCTCAAAGGCTCCTAATGCTTTTCATCAGTCTGATCATCTACAGAAAGAACCAAAGAATGTATAGCACAGGTTGATTTGCCATTAGTTTTTTTGTCAGGGCCATGAGGTTATCCAGGAACTAGAGTTTTCTTTGGGAAGCTGACATTTACAGAGCAACTGTTTTATCCACCTGTCTCCCCTCCTCAGTGGAGCCAATGTGAAATGTATATTTTGTAGATCCTTGGTCTGTTCAAGAAATTGTTCCTCTTGGTCCAAATACAAAGAACTGCTTCTCCAGGCCATTTTTTCTTAAGAGTGGTGCTGGGGTCACAGTCCCATCTGTGTCTACAATGAGCTTCATTTCTATCAGCCAATCCCCTTCTATGACTGGGATCACCCCAGCATCTCCTCAATGGAAGGACCATGTCCATTCAGTATTGTCACTTCATTGTCGATCACATGTGTGGTTGAAACTTGTGGTAGCTCTTGTCAAAGATGGCTGCCTTGAGATCCTTTCTTCCCTGTAGATGCAGCTCATTTTCTCCCATGGAGAGGTGAAGTCTATTCCTCTCTCTCTCACTGAACATGGGCTGGGTGTGTGATTACTTTAAGCAACAGATTTTTAGCAGACTGACTTTTAAGGCTGAATCTGGTGCCAGACCAGACATCAGAAATGTGGGTAAAGAAGCCTACAGATGACACCAGCCTCTGCTGCCATTTGAGGACAACTGTATGAGGGACCCCAATGAGAACCACCCAGCTGAGCCCATCAACTCTAAGCAACAGTAAAAATCTGTTGTTTTAAGCTACTAAGTTTTAGGGTAGTTTGTTACACAGCGTAGATAACCAGAACAGAACTCAATAAATATTTGTGAAACAGAATGTACAGTTCCACTGGCCCATCCTCAGAGACAGTACAGTTAAGCCCTCTGTCTCAGCCAGTTTACATATTTACACATCCCCCTTGCAGAAGGGTCACTCCGATTGCGTATGTATGCTCAGGATAAAAATTTCACTGAGTGGTGAATTATTCCTGCAAGGACATTAAGAATCCTTCATCAAAGGCAGCTTTGCTAAATGATATCCATGTCTGAATAGGCTTCTACACATTAGGATTTGTGTCTCCCATGTGGCTGCCTCTATTTGGCTTATAACACTGCTACACATATTATTTCATTTATTTGTATGTGATGATGGCCCATCTTCTTCTGAAAAAGAATTTGAAGAGACCTATTATGTTAATAATAGTATAGTAATAGGGGCACCTGGGTGGCTCAGTCGGTTAAGCGTCTGCCTTCGGTTAAGCGTCTGCCTTCGGCTCAGGTCATAATCCCAGGGTCCTGGGATTGAGTCCCGTGTTGGGCTCCCTGCTCAGCGGGGAGCCTGCTTCTCCCTCTCCCTCTGCCGCTCCTCTCTGCCCCTCCCCTCTGCTCATGCTCTCTTCTGAATCTCTCCCTCTTTTTCTCAAATAAATAAATAAAAATCCTTAAAAATATAATAATAGTATAGTAATATATCAGAAGGGACTAAAAATTATATGTTGTCATAGAAACTGGAAGTATTCATCTATCTGGAACAGGAAAATAACTTACTCTCCCAAAAGAAGATTCTTCATTTTCACCCTAACATCAGGACTCAAGTCAGAAATAGAGACTGGTGGTTTGACCTGGGTTTCAAATCTATATTTGTGTCTGTAGAAATGAGAGTCATTGGCAAATAAACTTTTTAAAAAGCCATGTAGATTTTCATAATAATTCCAAAGCCACTCTTTAAAACTACTTCCAAAAGCATTTAAATAATAATTTTCTAGTTTTCTCCAATCCGCCCAAATTCCTGATGGCACAGAAGTGCCCAATGTAACCACCCTTCGGGTGTGGTGACAGCAATGATGAAACAGAGAAGTGCACAGAGAAGAGAACAAGGGCCATCTGAGCCAAACAAGAGAAGCCGTGTTTCCACCATGGGTAATTCACTTCTACCCCTCCCAGGGGCAGGAAGACACTCGGCTTGGAGTAAACCCCATAGCAGCAACCATACTGTCTGTTGACATGGTGTTTTTATTCTTCTCCCTTCGTTCACATGCAAAGGTACAGCTTTGGATGGATTTTCCATGCAAGTATAAAATGTGACCATCAGAACCAGGGCTGGCCTGCCCTACTTTTCCCCGGCAGAGCTGCTGTCTGATTTCACCTATGCTCTGTTGGGAAAGCCTCAGAAAAGGGGCATAAGCAGAAGGGCCAGGCAGGATGGGTGATTTGGTCATAAGGCAAAAGCAATCAAGTCAGGAAGACTTCTATCACCCAAAATTATAACTGCATCAGAAGAAGGCAGGGTCATATAGTCATGTGCATGGAGATTCAGACAGCCTGAGTTCAATGCTTGTCTCTGTTGCTTTTTTTTTTTTTTTACATATATATATATATATATTTGTTGCTGTTGTTGTTGCTTTTTAGTTATGTGACTTTGGGCAAGTTCCTTCGCCTCTCTAAGGCTCGGATGACTTTACACAACAAGGTATAAAAGTTGTAGACATAAGTGCTCAGCACATCATTAACAACCACACAAGTGGTTCCTATGTGCATTATCCCTACAACCCCCATCCTCACGTCCATCCCTGCTCATCCCAGGAAAAGGGAGAGCCTGTAGTAAGATGCCAAAGCCCAGGGACCTTTAACCACCATTGGTCTGGGCTTTCCTGCCCCCCCTTACAAAGGTGCAGGAAAATACCCTATGATCTCACAAAGGAAGGGCAGAGTCCTGTCTGGCCCCATCCCACTCTGCATGTGCCAGAGAGCTGCAGGTCCAAGCCAAGAAGCCCTCAGCTCTGAGCCAGCCGCTGCAAAGAGGCCAACGGGCAGCATCTGCTACTCACCTTGAATAATACTGATGAACAGTCAAAGCAGAAAGGCACCTAGTCTCCATTTGCGTATCAGCAGCTAGTGACACGACTGAGCTAGTAGAAGCCCACCCCCGCACACACCCCTGAATCTCTCCCTTTGTGCCCCCCCACCCCCTCCACTGCCCCCAAGGAGACATCCTGGATTCTTTATTGTCCTGCATCCCACATCCAGTCAGTCAGAAAGCCCTGGGTCCGGCTCCCAAGAAAGGTTTGAGTTCTTCCACTTCTCTCCATCTCTACTGCCGCCCCATGGTCCAGACCACTTCATGTCCTGCCCAGCTAGTGCTGCTGGCCCATCTCTTCCTCTGGCTCCCCACATCCCTATTCCGCATAGCAACCCAACAACTCCTTTCTCGGGACTTGGCACGGCTTTTCCCTTTGCCTTAAATGCTCTTCCTCTGGTTCTCTGGAGGGCTGCCTTCTTGACATTCTTCCAGCTAAAGCTCACACATCACTTCTCAAAGAATCTTAGGCTGCCCAGCCTCTTTCTGACCCCCACATACTATCATCTGACCCCCACAGTCTAATCACAAATAGAAATTCTTCTGTGAGAGTATTCTTTTTATTTTTTGTCTGTCTTCCCTCAATACAGTGAAAATTCCTTGAGGGTACATTGTTCATTGATGTAACCTCAGCATCTAGAACCAGGCCTGGCCCCATAGTAGTTGCTCAATAAATATTGGTTGAACATGTATAAACATACATTTATTCACTCAATCAACCAACAAGCATTCTGTCCTCCACCTTTTAGCCCAATGTTTTCCACACAGTAGACAACGAAACTTAAAGTTTATGCCCCCCACCCAAGAAGTTCATATCTTACTATGTACCTACATAACTGCAATAAAAAATGACAGTAATAAATGCCTAAATGCCCTATGAGTGATGTACGTGGGCCACCATCTGTGTTCCAGTGAGATAGGCATCATTTCACACAGGTCATCTGGGAAGACTTCAAGGAGAAAACAGAACTTGATTGGGGTAGGATTTGGAATTGGCAAAGATAAGATGGAAGCAGAGACTTGAGAGAAAGCAGAAGTCCGGAGAAAAGGCAGCTCCAAACTGCAAAAGTGCAAAGCAAGTTGGGGAGGAGACATGAAGAGGTAGGCTGAGCAGGCTCAGGAGGCCCGTTAGGGCAGCCAAGGAAGAAGAAAGTCAGAATGAGAACTGGAAGCACCCCAGTGAGAAAGCTAAGGCAGTTTGAGCCAGAGGCAAAAACCAGGCTTTGTTCACAGTCTACCCTGGTGACTTCTCATCAGTACCTGAGCTTGATCTCAGCGCATGCTCACGTGTGTGGGGGTGGGTGGGTGTATGTGTGTGTGTGTGAGAGCAAATGTATCTCATGTTGTGTATTACAAGGCTATTAGCTGTACTTATGTATCTAATAGATTCACCTGATGCCAACTATTTGTACTCTTATTTCTATCATCTTCCAAATATTGCAGCAAATGATGTGAAAAATCCCTAGGGAAGTCACAGACAAGGTTGCAGTGCTCAACCTTAATTTCTCATACCTCATGTGTTAGGTCAATTCATAGACTCTATCTATCTATCTGTTTTTTTCTGGTATCCAAGATCCATTATGGGAATAAAGCTTGATATAATAAAAAGCTTTTACTTTGTATATGATTTTACTTCTAGCAATTGTATTTTCCATTAAATACCCAAAACCTTAAAAGTACATTTTTTTTTCTACCCTGATACTTATTTTTCAACAGAAAATCTTGTGAGGTGGTTACATTTGGAAGTTTAATTTTAATTAAAATTACCATATTTCCTTGTATAATTCCCCTCCTTTTTTCAAACCCTTAGATGTGCGATTCAAATGCTCCACGAGCCCACAGATTAAATGGAAATTTTTAAAATCGGTATTAACTTAGCGACATTTCAAAGGACACTGATTACCATTCAATACAATCAGTTTAGATCTATCAGTGTTCAATGACAAGACATTTGGCCAAACTATAAAAACATTAAAATATTGTTATTTTTTATTTCTAAAAAAGCTCACCCTATGTGTGTGTGTGTGTAAAACTTCTTTTCTTTTTTATTGTATGACCATGTTCCTTTTATCAGTTGATTTTCATAACAGAGTTGTAAAATAAGCAAGGCAGGTGAGATGAGCCTCATTTCTGGGGTGGGAGGAATTATAAAGACCAGCAAGGAGGTGAAGAATGCCAGGAGCAGCAGTGCCCAAAGGAGGACCTGACCTTTTCCCTCCACTCAGGCTGTGTGAGAAAGACAGTCAGCGAGAGAGAAAAGAGAGAAGGAAATTGTATGTGTGATTATTCCGTCAATTCTGTCTGCATCCAGAAAGCCAGCAGAGCAGTAGCCTCCCACGGGCTTCCCATGCCAACAGTTGCCCCAAAACATCGTCACTGACTATGGTAACATGACAGACTAGGTTCCTTTCCCATTCACTTGCTGCCCACAAAGCAAACAATGAAATAAAATAAAATAAAAAACAGAAGAACCTACTGGATAACCCAAAAAAGGTCAATGCTACCAGTTTGTTATGTAATATATATTAAAATCCTCCCCTAGGCTGTAACCACAGCTCCTACCACGCCTTTGGAGAGGGCCTGGGCTGCTCCTATTGACCCCAGTGCCCTAGTAACAAGTCAGTAAAAGAATCATCCTGTGCTTTTCGTTGTGCTAAAAATTAGACGTGAGCAATAATTGGGGAGGTGTGGGAAGAAAATGGTAACTGGATTACTCTGAGCTGGATGTGGTTACTGCCAGGCCAGTGGTTCTCAAAGTGTCATCCCAGACCAGCAGCATCAGCATGCCCTGGGAAGTGCAGATTCCCAGGCTCTGTGCCTGACCTACTGCATCAGAAGCTCTGGACATGGGCACCCATCAGGTGATTCTGATGCAAGTTTGAGGACCATGGCTGTAGGGAGGCCACAGTCTTGTCAAAAGCAGCGCCCTCACGACTCTGCAAGTGAGGGATTCAGCTTTGCTTGACTAGTTCTCGGTGCCAGATCCTCCAGCCCATCTCTGCCTACCGTCCTGCATCTCCCAACCCTGGGTGTGCAGTTCTGGTCGGTTCACTGTGCTCTAGGCCATGGGACAGGCCTGAGTCTCTGATCCCTTTGATCACCTTCACAACTTCCAGCAAGGCAGTGGGAGAGGCCGGTAAGGGAAATAATAGGAGTAGAATTCTGCCCCCTGGTGTCAAAAGGGTACAGGTTGTGGGGCACCTGGGTAGCTCAGTCAGTTAAACATCTGAATCTTCATTTTGGCTCAGGTCACGATCCCAGGGTCGTGGGATTGAGCCCCATGTCGGGGCTGCACATGAGTGCTCACTCTCTCAAATAAATCTTTAAAAAAAAAAAAAAAGTGTATAGGTTGTAAAAGCCTTGAAGTAGGGGGTAGATGTGGGGTTCCTGGCAGATTGCTGTGTAGAGGCTGGGTGACCAATATCCAAGTCCTGGCCTCAGGGGATTGTTCTTAACCTCCTTGAGCCCTTTGTTTGCTCATCTGCCAATCAGGATTGTGTGAGAACTACTTGAGATCATGTGCTTCCTCAAAGGGGCTGGCTCACCTGCAGGCCACAGATAAATCGTAGTTATAATTATCACAACAACAAGAAAGGGCAACAGAGAGGATTGTTCCTGGCCGGTAACACAGGTGACGATAGGAGATACGTGAGAGACCGTGATGGTCTTGGAGCCCTCAGCTAAGGAGCTGGAGAATACCAGTGGACATCCGGGAGGCTAACGTGAGCACAAGCACCTGGGGGGCTTGTTAAAATGCTGGTTCTGCACCATTAGATCTGGGGAGGGGCTGAGATTCTGCTTTTCTAACAAGTCCCCAGATGACACCCAAGCTGCTACACCACCCTTTGAGTAGCAAGGCTATGGCTTTTGTTCTTGGGCAAGTCAAGGGCAGAGAAGTGCCCCCGGGGACACTGAATACTAGTAATTAATACTGTCTGCCCGAAAGCTGGCCAAGTTTACACAACTCAGTTCCTACAGGCAACCTAGAGGTCTTCCCCTTCAGCCCTCCGAGACCTCCTCCAACTAGAATCTATAGGGCAGACAGGAACTTTGAGCCCCAGCAGCTGGATCAAAAGCAAGAATGAATCCATAGGGTGCTACTTGCCAATGATGTAGTAGACCTCTTCAGGTCCTGTTGGTGAGGTCCAGAGCTGAAGTCTTTGGTGCAAAAAGGTGATTTTATTAAAGCACAGGGACAGGACCCAAGGGTAGAAAGAACTGCTGCACTGGGGTTGTGAGGAATGGCTGATTATATACTTGGGAGTTGGGAGAGGTAAGGAAAAAGGGAGATGTCCAAAAGGACTTTTATATGCTGAAGAAGACTCTCAGAATACTGGAGGCCTTGCTATTGTCAAGCTCAGGTTGTTCTTCCCTCTAGCAAAGCATTAACATTGAGACAGTCGGACACTACATCAAAAACTGATGATGTATTGTATGTCAGCTAATTGAACATAATAAAATAAATAAATAAAAACTTAAAAAAAAAAAGACAGTCGGGAGTTTTCTGGAGGAATGTCACACATATCCCACCCAGGAGTCCAGGAGGTGGGGGGTGGTTAGGGGGTTGTCAGCTGGTGCTTTGTCTTCAGTTTGCCTCTTCTCCCTCCCCACCAGAGCGTCCCCATCACACTCCTCCATCACAGGCCACACATGCCAGAAAGTGCAGGGCCCTGAAAATGCCACCCCAGAGCCCCTAGCACATATGTCACCTGGCATCCTTTGTGCATTCGGAAGCAGGACCCAAATTCCTGTTGTTTCTCTCTGCCTCCCTCTTTCTCTCACTTGCTTTCCCTTTCTTTAATTCTGCAGCAACAATTCTGTGGAACACTATCACCAGGGGTTATTAAAGCAATGGCCAAGACACATATCTTTGCTCAGAAAACTAAACTACGTGAAAACTGCATAGTTTGTTAATGAGCCAAGTGAAAACCGGAAATTGTATAGCGTGTCAATTCAGAAGAGATTTTCTGCCACATGAGAACGATGATAAATAAAGATCCCTTTAGGTTCTGCATTTAAATCTTTCTTGTTTCTCCTCCTTAGCCAGAAGATATTGGACAAGCACCAATAGTAAATGCCCCAGAAGGTGGAAAGGTTGACTTGGAAGCCTTTAGCCATTTTACAAAAATCATCACACCAGCAATTACCAGAGTGGTGGATTTTGCCAAAAAGTTGCCTATGTTTTGTGAGGTGAGGACACTGTTTTTCCTTCTGCGTTATTTTTCATTATAGTTCCATCAATTTCCAGGAATACGGAGTATTATTTATAATTTAATATTAATTAGTAGGGATTTCGTCATATGAAAGCAATGTCAGTACAAAATGAAAACGCACTGTTTCACTCTTATTCCCCTACCTTCTCTATTCAGTCATTCATTAGCTCATCCACATGAGGCTGAAGATCCTATCTATCCACTGGCTCCAGGCGTAGGGAAATATGACAGCAATAACTTCTGTTCATTTGGCACTTACGGTGTCCCAGTTACCATGCTCAACTCTGCCCACATTAAATCCAATCCTTATAATAGATTTGCAGGATAGCTTTAATTAAGCCCATTTTATAGATGGGGAAAACTAAGATCGAAGAGATTAAGTTAATTTATCCAAACACGGGGCCATGGCTTGAGTCTAAGTCAATATGCTTTCCATTACATATCCTAGCAAAACAGTTGTGTGGTTGTTTCCTCCTCAAAAATAAGGATCCCCCTCACAGAGCAAGGATCTTAACTTTGTAACTCTCTTCTCTTTTCCTACAAGGTCACACTTTCTTGCCCCGTCTTCATGGCACCCTGAAGAGCTCACCCACCTGAGCTCATAGGCTTTCCCTTTGGGACACCTCATCCCTCTTTCCTAACTTAGCAGTCCTACTATGTGGTGCCTGGAAGCATGGGCTCTGCAGTCAGCCGGATGGGCAGGAATCCTACATAAGTTATTTGGTGTCTTCAAATCTTGGTTATTTCATCTTTAAAATGGAAATCATAATAGTATTTACCTCTTAGAGCTATTGTAAGGTTTAAATGGGATCATATATGTCAAGTGCTTGGATAGTGCCTGGGGCCTAAGTTTATCCATAAATTCCAGCTGTTAAGCCTTCTGTTTTATCTATTACATTACCATCCTGCCTCTAACCTTCCTTTTTTGAATCAAGTGGAGAATTTTGCCCTTTGAAAAGCCATCAGGTGCCAATCTACTGCTCCTCCCACCTCCAAGATATCGGAAAGATATCACATACACAGGTCCACGGGCTGCTGTGAGCCTCCTATGTCAGCTACCCGAGTGAGAAGCGAATCTAGCCTCACCTAGAAAGAAGCCCTCTCCTCACCTGGAATGATTCCATCGGACCTTGGCTTCCAGCTCATTTGTGTCTTTGGGTTTGCAATAATGGGAGCCCAGTTGGATTCTGAGAGACCCCAGACACTGTTGGGGACACTTCTCATTGTCTGTTTTGAGCCTCCACAAAAGCCATATCCAGAAGGACAGAGCAGTGGGCTTCAGGATGCAGGTGTCTGACCCCCAGACCTAGCTGAGAGAGTGTGCCTCGATCTTGTCCCCCGCTTCACTGTGGTGGGGGCCAGGGTACCTGATGTGCTGGCTGGCAGCCCTGCAGTACCTCACTCGTACGAGCTACTCGTACCCCACCCCCAGAGGAGCTGGTGAGTCCTGGAGAAGGAATTTTGACATAGCTGTATTTGGTGTGGAGCTTCCCATGTCCCTGACCATCTTTTTTAACTATCATTTCTTAAAGTTTGGAAGGTTATTTAAAATAATATATTCAAGGGTGGCTCAGTTGGTTGGGTCTGCCTTCAGCTCAGTTCATGATCCCAGGGTCCTGGAATCAGAGCCCCACATCGGGCTCCCTGCTCAGCGAGGAGCCTGCTTCTCCCTCTCCCTCTGCCCCTCCCCCAGCTCATGCTCGCTCACACTCTCTCTCTCAAATAAACAAAATCTTTAAAAAAATTTTTTAAAATAACATATTCGAGATATTGATTCATGGTAACACCACCTAAAGATAAGTTACTGACATTTTGGAGCCTATTTTAGTCTTTTTCAATTATGTGTGTTTACATATATGTATATATACATGTACACACACTTACATGAAATATGAAACATGTTAATATAATTTATACCATAATGTACATCCTGCTTATGAAACTACTTTTTAAACTTTTTATTAAAGAGTAAAAGGCACATATCATAAAGGTGCAGCTCAATGAATTTTCACATACTCCACACACCCATGTAATAAACACTGAGGTAAAGAAACATTACCAGCACCCTGTTGTACCAGACTTTTTACCCTCAACAGTGGAACACACATCATTTAAAGGTTCTTTCACAAATAAGTTTTAGTGACCACATACTATTCTAAAGAATAAATCTACATAATTTAGGTTAACTGCTTTGACTAGACCTTCAGTTCATTTCCCATTTTTCACTAATATAAACCGTACAGTGAGCATCCTGGTGCCTATGCCCTGCTCACAACACTACTTCTTAAGGGCAAATCATAAAAGTAGAATTTAAGGACCAAGGTATACACACCTTTTAAGGCTTCTGAGATGTGTTGCCAAATTGCTCTCAAGAAGGGTGCACACTCTCACAGCTATGCCAAGGGTGCTGGTTTCCTCTGACTCTGGGTGTCATCTTTCTCTTTCGTTCACTGGGTTGAGTTTTTCTTCCTGGACCTTTCTTGGTCCTCTCTCTCTGTCTCTGAGCTGTGTCCCTTGTCCCCATCCCTGGTGTCTGAAGAGAAACTCTGTTGAGGACACTACCCCTACAACTCGAGCTAGCCTATCAGTCATGTCTTCCCCCTTTGAATACCCATCAAAAATGTTTCTTAGAAAATGTAAAGCTCATGTAAACCAACCACAGAGAGATATTTCAGTTAAAGAAGAAAGAAAAGAAGCTATCTCCACCACCAGTAACGAACACACCATGCACTTATGGCCATGGCAAGGATGAAGGGTCAACATGGAACTTTCGAGCATGGGCTATGGCCAGCTTCTCTCTTCGCGTTTCCCTCAGAAGTTTAATCCTGCTTCAAAGTCACAATTCTATCTCTCTTTCAACCCTGATTTGTGTAGTCTCCAAATTACAAAAAAAAGGGGGGGGCTACTTTTACAGCAGAGATGCGTATGTTTCCAGTGTTTGTGGCCCCCTGAGGACCTTTAGTCTTTCTCACTCTCATTAGAACCCCAAGGCGGGAAACGAACTGTGTAGGCACCTGAGCTGCCTCTGGAGTGGGCCGGAGATCCCAGGTGGTCTCGAGATCCAGAGCTTTCCTGCCAGTGGCATTTGGGAGCATGTGTTGTTCAAATTGTACTCACAGTAATTTTCTGCTAAGACCCATGCCAACCCCCCAGCAAGGCTGGTGGAAAACCCAGGGCTTTGAAGGATCTAAAATCGCTGCTGACAGAACTGCCAAAAAACACACATTAAGAATCACTTCGGGAGTGCAGGGCACTCTTTGCCAATCGACCTGAATGATATTCTCCTAAGGAGACAGAAGAGCCTGTGGGAGTGTCCCTGCACCTCGGCCTGTCAGGCCCTTCTTGCAATGGTCTCACAGTGAAAGTATTGTGGCAGGTGACCAAGATCATTTACCCACATGTTGAAACAAATCTCATCTGGTCCAGTTGTTAAACTGTTGGTGATCCTTGACAAATACTTACTCAGCTTTTATTTCTATCTGAACCAATCAACAATCAGTTTTAAAAAGAAATCCTCTACTTCAACTACAATCAGACTTGGCTACAAGCCAGAGCCTGCCCAAGTTTGCATTCTGTGTGACAGATTCAAAAATAAATAAATAAATGGCTGGGGCGCCTGGGTGGCTCAGTTGGTTAAGCGACTGCCTTCGGTTCAGGTCATGATCCTGGAGTCCCAGGATCGAGTCCCGCATCGGGCTCCCTGCTCCGCAGGGAGTCTGCTTCTCCCTCTGACCCTCCCCCTCTCATGCTCTCTCTATCTCATTCTCTCTCAAATGAATAAATAAAATCTTTAAAATAAATAAATAAATAAATAAATAAATAAATAAATAAATAAATAAATAAATAAATGGTTTGATCTGATCAGTAATTTCTCTTTACTATTCTATGCCAGTGGTTCTCAAGAGTGGGGGCCCTGAAACAAAGGCAGGAGCATCCCCTGGGAACCTGGAGAATGCAGAAACTCAGAGGGTGGGACCAGCAATGTGTTTAACAAGCCCTCAGGTGACCCTGATGAGGCCAAATATTTCCCCGTTCCCCGTAGGCGTTAAAGCCAGCCTCCACCTACTTGGGCCAATTCTCCATCTTACTGGTGGAAGATCTATCCAAGCTCAGGGTTTCCTATTTCCTATGATGATCTTGGGCCAGAAATCCCAGGATATAGTCAAGGAATACAAATTAGAACCTAAAGCAAATCACAGGGATTTTTCTTCTTTAATGAGTGGAAGGAGAAAATTCCTATGTATATATTCCAGAACCAAATATGAAATGACTTTTATTCTGTAGAAAAAGCTAAGTAATTTGAAATTAAATGGTAAGGTGGCTAGGTTGAGTTAGCGAAAAATATGTAATCCCCAGCATTTTAAATGTAATTCAGTAATATTACCTTCAGTTTTACATAACAACCAAAATTGAACTAGTCGAGTGTTGCCAAGAGTACTGCCCCAAAAGAATTTGTACCTGATTTCATGACAAGGTAACAATTATGTGTAATTTATGTATTCGTTGTCTATGGAAACTTAGTCATATCCTAAGTACTTAAAAAGCGTGTGTTCTCTTCTCTTTGCATTGGATTCTGAAAGATGTAGCTTCAAATCCTAGCCTCACTCACAAAATCCTCATGTGAGCCCTTAGCATGTTACTCAACCTCTCAGTGCCTGGATTTCCACTTCTGTAAATGAAATTGGAATTCGAATATTTACTTCACCGTACTGCTGTGAAGATTAAGTCAGATGACAGACATAAATCTTAGCACAATGCCCAATGCTAAAAAATATCCATTAACTAATGACCTTTCCAACTATTTTGATAATGGCTTTTAATTAAACATTCTCTCCCACCAGAAAGTAAAACTCTGATTTTTTGTTATTTTGCTAACAAAGTTGCTTTTTTTAAAGTTTATTATAAATGTTATCACATTATCACAAATCCTAATTAACAAGGCAACCAAATATATTTAAAACAAGATTACAGTACTGGCAGAGAAATCCAGTGTGTGGAGTAATTCTGGTGCCTGAGGTACTGAGAACATAACCCTAAGAGCCAGGAGGTCTGAATTCTAGTCTCACCTCTGCCTCTAACTCACTGGGTGACCTTAGGCAAAGCTTTTACATCTCTGGGCCTCGGGACAACATGCCTCTATAAGCAACCTTCTCCTTCTGTGCCTTTTGAGAGACCCAAGGAGCAAACTTGCTTCAAAAAACAAATAGAAGCAGAGTTGCCAACTGTTGACTAGTAGAACTATGAGAAACGTAGGTAAGCTTAACATAAACCGTGTTCTCAAGCAGTGATTAGTTGGTGTTACGATACAAACCCCCAGAGTAAGGGATTATTAGTGCAATCTCACACAGGATTGCAATCCCAGTTGGAGATCTATACCCATCATAAAAGAAAGGCAAAGTACTGACATTAAAATTGGTGACCAACTTGGAGTATGAAAAATGGTTGTTGAAAGTCTGCAGCCAAGTCGGAAGGAAAAAGCCATAGGCTCAAAGAGTGTAGGACCATGTTGATCGCAGGATGTGGTCCCTGTTGCTATTAAGATACTGCATGTTATTCCTTACTGATATCTGTGCTCTTGTTCTTGCTGATGTGAGCTGGTTTTTTTCAGCTGCCATGTGAAGACCAGATAATCCTCCTCAAAGGCTGCTGCATGGAGATCATGTCCCTTCGCGCTGCAGTGCGCTATGACCCAGAAAGTGAGACTTTAACCTTGAATGGGGAAATGGCAGTGACACGGGGACAGCTGAAGAATGGGGGTCTTGGGGTGGTGTCAGACGCCATTTTTGACCTGGGCATGTCACTGTCTTCTTTCAACTTGGATGACACTGAAGTAGCTCTCCTTCAGGCTGTCCTGCTAATGTCTTCAGGTAAGTGCTCCCAGACTCATTACTGGGTGACAAAAGAGCTTTTGTGTGTCTCCTGCTAATTCAAGTCACTTGATGGGTTCCTCGTCCCCCACCTCCCCTTTAGCTTCAGAATCATAGTTCACTCGCTTTCAGCAAGCAATTGGGGGTTTGCCAATGAACTGGGAACTGAAGGTGGGTGTCTGGTATCTGATGCTTGCTGCAGTCTCCCAGTGTAGTAGGAAGGAGCCAAAGGAGCCATTTTAAAGACTCTATGAAATGGTCCACCTTCAATGGACACTACCCAGCCTGACATAGTCATTGACCAACCCCACCCCCTTCTGGTTTTATGTACACAGGATATGGGTATGAGTGACCACACCACTCTGTGTTAAGTTCTGGTTGAGGAAATCATGAGTGAAAGCTAAAATTTGTTTATGGCTTAACTACAACTTAATTTTCAGCTATTTATTGCTAAATAGCACACCACCCCAGAATTTAGTGGCTTAAAGCATCCCAAGATGGTGGGGGTTGGGGCTGAGACCTCAAACATAGCTTCAGGCCCCTCTCCGTGCAGCCTGTCCTCTGGCAGGCTAGTTGGACTCTTACATGGCTGGTGGATTCCAAGAAGGAGAGTTCCAAGCGCACAAAAGCAGAAATTGCCAATGTCTTAAGGCCCAGGTTTGAGTCATATAGCATCACTTCTGCCACATACTATTGGTCCAAACAAGGCCCAGCACCAGCCCAGAGTCAAGAGCCCACCTCTAGATGGGAGGAATGGCAAAGAGTGTGCAGCCATCTTTAACTTACCCCAAGCTCATTATCAGGGTTCCCGACTCCTTCAGTGAAGAGTGGATAATACAGACACTTTTCAGAGGGCATGTCATAATAAATAAGAAATGCAAAATACGTCAAACCCTTTAAGGAAAGCTAGTCTTTAAATAGAAGGTAGTGGGGCGCCTGGGTGGCCCAGGCGGTTGGGCATCCTACTCTTGGTTTCGGCTCGGGTCATAATCTCAGGGTCCTGGGATCAAGACCCACGTGGGGCTCCCTGCTCAGCAGTAAGTCTGCTTGTCTCCTTCTCCCTCTCCCCCCACTTGCACACTCTCTCTCTCAAATAAATAAATAAATCTTTAAATAAAAAATAAATAGAAAGTAGTTTCAGAGGCCTCCTGTGCCTTTTCAGAGCACAGTCCGTTCCGCTGTGCCTCAGCGCTTGTCCCTCTGCACTATAGCTGTCAGCTTAACTTAGCCACCTCTCCCTCTAGACTGTTTCGTTTTTGAGGACAGAAGTATGTCTAATTGTACACTTACTGCTTAGGCCAGTGTTTAGTAGAATTTGAAAAAAAAGTTTATTGGCTAAATGACTAAATAGATGGGTAAATTATCAGTCACAAGTACAATGAGAATCCTTTATAAAGTTCATGCACTCTGGTTCACTCAGTAGAATTCCTTTTTTTTTTTTTAAGCTCATCTTGAAATGTATTTGCTACAGAACATTTAGGTATGGAAGATTTTTTTTAAAAAAATTCTTTTTATTATGAAAAATCTCAAACCTAAACATAAGTAGGTAGAATAGCATAAGGAACCCTGTTGTATGCTGTGGCGGACAAGCTGTAGGGCGCCCCCCATGTTGCCCACCTTCTGATGTTTACCCCCTATACAACTCCCTCCCACTGAGTGTGTGCAGAACCTATGACTTGCTTCAACAGAATATGATGAATTCAATGTCACCCTCATATGATGAGGTTACATTATGTTATATAAGATTCCCTCTTGCTAATAGACTTGCTCCAGAGACTCTCCTTGCAGGCTGGCTGAAGTAAGCAGCCATGTTGGGAAAACTCACATGACAGAGACCTGCATGTGGCCTCCTGGAGCTGAGGGTGGTCTCTAGTCAACAGCCAGTGAGAAACTGGGGTCCTCAGTCCCTCAGGAGAATTATTCTTAAAGAAATAAAATAGGTAACTTATCTAAGGACTCACTACGGGACCTTGAATCAACCCCTTATCTTCTCTGGGTTTCAGTGTCTTTTAAAATAAAGAAATTGAGCTAAGTGGGAATTATATTCCTGGAGGGGGGATTTAAGGTAATTTTTAGCTGAAATTGTAGCGGTACAAAGACAATTTTAAATAACATTGAACCATATAGTGAGAAAGCTTTTTCTCTTAGAGTTTTCTTTCTGCTTATATCTCCTTCTAAATAAGGCAAGGAGAGAGATTCATTTTGGTGCCAGTCTGTCCTGAACGCCTCTCTAAACTCACTGACCTCCCTTTTTAACAGACAGAGTGGGTCTTTGGTGCAGTCTTTGGCAAGAATCTTCAGCTAAAGTTTAATAAAGGTTTTTGTCACACACCCATTTTGGTGGTTACCTTCTATGTATGGCAAATGGATTTTTATTTACTGAATGATAAAAATGTTTCCTCTGTAGTGGGTTAATTTTAACAGACTGTTAAGCAAATAATCTCAGTAAGGTATATAAAAGTATGTGGAGAAGGCAAAGGTTGTGAATATGATACCAAACTCTATCAAGCACTTAACTAGACGATTCTTCCCCATCCTGATTCTGATGACGCTGTCACCACCTGACAGCCACGTGACATACTTAAAACCTTTTAAAAATCTTCTCCACCCTAACGACCTGGGCATTTTTCATTAATACTGCCAGGACCAGAAAAATATTACAAGACACTTTACACTGGCACATGATAGCTCCATATCGGTGCCCCTTGGCTCCAGCCCTTCTCAGGGTTGTCCTCTAAGCCCATTGTTCTGTGTGGCATTAGTTACACAGTATCTTAGGCCTCTTCTTCAAAGCCTTTTCCAGGAGCTGCTACCACTAAGTTCTTTGGTCCTGCAGTGATGAACGGAGAGCTAAAATGGAAATGATCCGAAGGAGTTATCTTTGAGAAATTCTGTCTTAAGGAGTTAAAAACTGTCTTTGACCTTTAAAATACTTCTTCATAAACATGCTTTTTTTTTTTAAGATTTTATTTATTTATTTGAGACAGAGAGAATGAGAAAGACAGAGAGCACATGAGAGGGGGGAGGGTCAGAGGGAGAAGCAGGCTCCCTACCGAGCAGGGAGCCCGATGCGGGACTCGATCCCGGGACTCCAGGATTATGACCTGAGCCGAAGGCAGTCGCTTAACCAACTGAGCCACCCAGGCGCCCCATAAACATGCTTAATACCACTTGAACATGATCAAAATGTCCTTTCATTTCCTCTGTGTCATTTATATGACCACCTTATCTTTATCTCTCATCAAAGGACAGAATTTTGAGACCACAAAACCCAGGTTATTTTTTTTTCCCCTTTGAAGGAATACATCCAGAGCAGTATTATGTTGATTTTCTATTTGGATTAAAAGGAAAAGGATCCTGTGGAGAATTTTTCTGGCACACTCAAAGAAAGGAGAAGAGAAGGGGGAGAGAGAGGAATTGAGGAGATCCACAGAGCAGCAGCATCAAATACAAAGGAAAACACAACATAAAAATGCACAAATGACAATTCAAGCCAAATAGGGGATGCCAAAAGCCCATATATTTTGTTTAAACTCAGAAGAGGGAATTGAGACATTAGTGCTGAGCCTTCCTTATAGATTAAGCAGACCCCTGTTTTGATTTTTACTAATACAGATCCTTCAATAACTGGACACTTAAAAGTGTGAACTTACTTGATCAGAGCCACAAAGAGCAAATAAATGGAGGAGTAGTTGGTGGGTGGGGGAGGTGGTTGGGCTCCCTGGAGCTATATGAGGAATCCAGCCAGGTTTATAAATTATTATTTTTTTATTTTTTTATTGAGGTATAATTGACATATAACGTTGTATTAGTTTCAGATGTACAACATAATGATAGGATATTCGTATATATTGCAAAATGATCACCACAATAAGTCTAGATAACATCTGTCCCCATATATAGTTACAAAATTTTTTTTCCTGTGATGAAGACTTTCCAGATCTACTCTCTTAGTAACTTTCAAATATGCAATAGAGTATCATTAACTATAGTCACCATACCATACATCACATTTCCAAGACTTATTTATGTTATGACTAGAAGTTTGTTTGTACCTTGAGACGCCCCCCCTTCATTCATTAAGCCCACCCCAGCCTATAGCCTCTGGCAACCACCAATCTGTTCTCTGTTTCTACGAGCTTGGTTTTGTTTGTTTATTTCTTTGTTTTTAGATTTCACATATAAGTGAGATGATACAGTATTTGTCTTTCTCTGACTTATTTTCCTTAGTATAATGTTCTCAAGGTCCATCAATGTTGTTGTAAATGGCAAGACTTCATTCATTTTTTATAGCTAGTATTCCATTGTATTTGTATACCACATCTTCTTTATCTATTTGTCCATGGATGGCCAGTTAGGTTGTTTCCATATCTTGGCTATTTATATAATGCTACAATGAACATGGGGTCCATATATCTTTTCAAGTTAGTGTTTTGTTTTCTTTGGATAAATACTCAATAGTGGAATTACTGGATCATATGGTAATTCTATTTTTAATTTTTTGAGGAACCTCCATAGTGTTTTCCATTGTGACTGCACCAATTTGGATTCCCAGCAATAGTGCACAAGGGTTCCCTTTTCTCCACATCCTTACCAACACTTATTATCTCTTGTCTTTTTGATAAACAGCCATTCTAACAGGTGTGAAGTGATATCTCATGGTGGTTTTGATTTGCATTTCCCTGATGATTGGTGATGTTGAACATCTTTACATGTGCCTGCTGGCCATCCGTATGTCTTCTTTGGAAAAATGTCTCTTCAGATCCTCTGCTCAGTTTTTAATCAATTGTGGGTTTTCTTACTATTGAGTTGTAGGAGTTCTTTTTATATTTTGGATATTAATCCCTTATCATATATATGATTTGCAAATATTTTCTCCCATTCCATAGGTTTCCTTTTCATTTTTTGATGGTTTCCTTTGCTGTATAGAAGCTTTTTCGTTTGATGTAGTCCCACTTTATTTTTGCTTTTGTTGCCTTTGCTTTTGGAATCAGATCCACAAAAATCATCACCAAGACTAATGTGAAGGAGCTTACTACCTGTTTTCTTCCAGGAGTTTTATGGTTTTAGGTCTTACATTCAAGTCTTTAATCTGTTTTGAGTTAATTTTTGTGTATGGTGTAAGACAGGAGTCTAGTTTCACTCTTTTGCATGTGACTGTCCAGTCTTCCCATCATCATTTACTGAAGAGAATGTCCTTTCCTCATTGTTTATTCTTGGTTCCTTTGTCATAAATTAACTGACCATATATGCATGAGTGTATTTCTGGGCTATCTATTCTGTTCCGTTGACTTTTGTGTCCATTTTTATACCAATACCATACTGTTTTGATTACTACAGCTTTGTGATACAGTTTGAAATCAGAGAGCAACCCTCAGCTTTGCTCTTCTTTCTCAAGATTGCTTTGCTTATTCAGGGTCTTTGTGTTTCCATACAAATTTAACATTGTCCATCCTATTTCTGTGAAAATGCCATTGAAATTTTGATAGGGATTGCATCGAATCTGTAGACTGCTTTCGGTAGGATGGATATTTTAACAATATTAATTCTTCCAATCCATGAGTACAGAATATCTTTACAATTATTTGTGTCTCCTTCAATTTCTTCTATCAATGTCTTATAGTTTTCAGTGTATAGGTTGTTTACTTCCTTGGTTAAATTTATTCCTAGGTATTTTATTCTTTTTGATGCTATTGTAAATGGGATTGTGTTCTTCATTTCTCTTGCTGATAATTCACTATTAGTATATAGAAACAAGACAGATTTTTGTGTATTAATTTTGTATCCTGCAACTTTACTGAATGCATTTATTAATTCCAACAGTTTTTTGATGAAGTCTTGATTTTCTTTTTAAAGATTTTATTTATTTATTTGAGAGAGAACGAGATAGAGAGAGAGAGCATGAGGGGGGGAGGGTCAGAGGGAGAAGCAGACTCCCTGCCGAGCAGGGAGCCCAATGCGGGACTCAATCCCGGGACTCCAGGATCATGATCTGAGCTGAAGGCAGTCGCTTAACCAACTGAGCCACCCAGGTGCCCTTGATTTTCTATATATAATATCATGTCATCTGCAAATAGTGACAGTTTTACTGTCCTTTCCAATTTGGATGCCTTTTATCTCTTTTTCTTGCCTAATTTCTCTTACTAGAACTTCTAGTACCATGTAGAATAACGTGTTAAGAATGGGAATCCTTATCTTGTTCCTGATCTTAGAGGAAAAGCTCTCAGCTTTTCACCACTGAATATGATGTCAGCTATGGGCTTGTCATATAGGCCTTTATTATGTTGAGGTACATTCCCTCTGTACCCACTTTTGTACCCCAAGTGTTTGCAGCCTGGATGTTCCCCAGTCATTTACCCTTCTCATGACATCCCTTTATCATTTTTGTGAAACTGCCTTAAGTCCCCTCCCACATATTTTGGGATGGCCAGCAGTCCTCCCAAGACTTGGGAAGATTTCTTGGTCATTACACAGTCATGGTCTCCTCTAGCTCCAGCTTCCCACCGTGATTCTTCCCTTCTCTGCACCGGGTGATATAGCATGGCTCACATCTTTTCTTTTCATTTTAATTCCCCAAAACACCACCAACAAAAGGCTCTACAGGTAGCAGTTTTACCACATGTATAAGGGATGGGAAGGAGTAGTTCATTACAGCCTGGTAAACAACTAAAATTGGATATTGTACTTCTATGTCTTCGTGAGAATTTCTCATTGTCTGACACTCCTCCTTTGGCATTCAGGCTTCCTGCAACATTTCCAGTCTCTTCTCACATCTCCCCTTCTTTGCATGTCCATGCTTGTCTTCCCCTCTCTGCCAGGCAGCCAGGGGAAACTCAAAATCTACCCCTTATTATGCACAGTATTTCAACTCTCGAGGTGAGACTTCTCTTTCTGTACCCTAAGAGGGAGGCATCGCCATTCCCATCCAAGGAGGCGATTTGTCTAACCTAGATACATTTATCTGAACAAAGCACTGACTCCCTTTATGTAAATTGTGACACTTCCTGAGACCGTGGTCCCTGATGCCCCAGAGCTCATGTTGCATCCATGCTCAAATCCTAGGAGTTGATAGGTCCCCAGATCTTCCCAGTTCACACTCAAGGGCTTGAATTGGACAAAGCAGGGCTTCTCCTTTCCACTTGTAAATTAACATTCATCTTCGTTCTTCCCCTCAGACCGCCCAGGGCTTGCCTGCGTTGAAAGAATAGAAAAATACCAAGATAGTTTCCTGCTGGCCTTTGAACACTATATCAATTACCGAAAACATCATGTGACACACTTTTGGCCAAAACTCCTGATGAAGGTGACAGACCTGCGGATGATTGGAGCCTGCCATGCCAGCCGCTTCCTGCACATGAAGGTGGAATGCCCCACGGAACTCTTTCCCCCATTGTTCTTGGAAGTGTTCGAGGATTAGACTGACTGACTTCATTCTCGTAATTCCTACAGCACTACTGGGTGTCATTTCATTCCATTGCCTAGATCTTTTTTGTTTGTTCCTTTGTTTCTTTGTGTTGGGAGGGACTGTTTGGGGATAAAGGGAGGTAGTCCTTAGCATAGACATGGATGAAATTGCCCCTTGAATGCGGGTACTTGTAACTATTGCATTTTGTTCTCCAGCCCTTTGATGTGAATGCTTTGAAGGTTTTACAGTTGTGGAGGTAGGGTGGGGACAATCATTAATTCACCAGCACCAAGCCATCACCAGCTCCCATCAGTCCCTGGTCAGAGACTCAAGCAAGCAAAATGGCGTGGAAGAAGACTAATGAAGCCTTAAAACCAAGATAATATGGTCATCTTGATCCAGTCCTGATTTTTGAAGGGCTCAAATTAGCATGGTGCAGACCACCTTTGGTTAGATGTGGCTTTCAGCTTTCTAGGGAAAGGTCTGAATTGATTTTTATCTATTCAATAGCATGCTGTTTTCAGCACTCTTCATTCTCTCCTGGCAACATAACTTGGGATGTATAGGAATATTTGTTCCTGAAAAATCAGCTGTCCTTTCACTCTGATTTTTATAATCCTATGATTTCATTCAAGTTATACAAGGGTGTGACTCAAAGATGTGCAGGTATCTGACTGACTGAGGCCAACGAGGGAAACAATTTTCCTCAGCAAGCCCAAAGAAATTAGAAAGCTTCACTAATGTCAGTGACTCAACAGTTTCCAAAAATCCACACGGTGTTACCTCAGAGTAGGAAGGCTTCTTTACAGTTTAGGCTCAGAGAAAATTTCCACCAAAATCAAACCGATTTACAGAGTGTTGTCACTTTTCAGTGACATCTGATCTGTCATCTCCCAAACTCCTGAAGTTATTTAATCCTGATTGCATCTTTGCTGAGCTGACAACAGATTTCCCTACGGATTAAATCTTCTAATCAAGGAGAGATAACAAGCTGAAATTTGAGTCTTGTTCTGGAGGAATTCTGAGGAGAGATAAGTGTGGTGCATTCTGAGTTGAACGAAGTGCAGTGTTCTGAGAGTCTCTTCATGTGCTGATGGTTCCCTTTGGTCTTAGATCCTCAGGCTCTTTGCTCTACAAACAACTGTTTCCTAGTCCCCTTTTCCCTCTGACTCTCAGGCTTGACTGTCACTGAACAAAGCCTGGTCTGGCCACTGACCCTCCCTGTCCCTCCTAGAGCGTTGCCCTGACAGATATTTCACAGAAGATACCTGCAGACCATGTACACGAATCCTCACCTTCCCTGCCTAACCTGCCTCCCTGATGACAAACACTGCAGTAGGTTGTGCCCAGAAAACCCATGGTGACCCCTAATCATTTCAACTTCAGAAAATGGGCAAAGAATGTACCCATGCAACTGAATGTATCTTGTTCTTCACCGGCATAGTAGACATGAACTATTCCTTTACCTGCCTTGAACTGCCTTATCCTGGAAATATTGGGGAAAATAAGCCATATCACTGAGATTTAACTAAAAACAAAGGAATGCAAGTCACTATGAAAATCAAGTGGACTAATTCTTTTTTAACTAGCCTAGAAATCAGGGTGCCTGAGTTCTAGTTTGTACTCTGGCAACTGGTGGATTTGTGACCTTGTTGGTTTTCTCACCTGGGAGAAAGTCATGAACCTTAAAATCCTTCCCATCCTTAATATTGTACTAGTTTCGGGGGGAGAAATCTGTTCCTTTTTGATGGTTTCTTTCATATTCAAATTTCTAGCTTTATTAAACAGAAATTATGGCCCTCAACTGTTAGGGAAAGCATACTTGGTGTTGAGTCAAAACAAGAATTTGATATACTATTCATCAGCTATGTAGAGAAAGGCAGGATGGCCTTGGAAAAAGGAGAGGAACAGCACTGAAAAACTTAAGTGTGACTGGGAATAATCTGGAAGGAAAAAGATATGTTTAATGCACGAAATGATTATACTGGCTTCTAAGGAAGAGGAAGCCATATCGCTACGGAACTAGCTAAGCAAAGAAAGGAAGTAGGGGAAGAGATTAAAATTATAAACATGAAGTTCATGGGCAGATTACCTGCTTTGGCTTTATCTACAGACAGTCTGTTTTGTTTTGTTTTGTTTTCTCTAAGGCAGCCTCTAGCCAGTCTCCTGAAGTCCTTGCTTTGTTAGCAACTGAGCTCTCTCTGTTGACTCTCCTTGAAGAAGTACTCTTTGAAACATAATGCTGAATTACCTTCTACACTCCAGGGTAACTCTGAGAAGCTCTGCGGGTGAGGGGCAAGTTTTCTCTCAGAAGGAATGAAAGGAATGCAAGCAGGAGGGGTACTGGAGGGTTCACAGACCCATTAGGCATCAAGCCTTCCCTGGGAAAGTTTCCTCAATTTGTTTGACAGTTTCTGGAGTATATGAGACACACCCAGATTCAAATATAAGTACAGAGCCTGATCTAAGGCTAAATCTGAATGCTCTGGGGATTAACCATGACTGGGCATTGGCCAAATGCTACAGTATATCTACAGTAATCCAGCCAGCCCCAAGTAAATTTATGTCTGATCCTCGGTTCCTTAAATGACTGCCTTAAACAGGCAAACTGCTGATCTAAAACTCTTGTTGTAGGCTGAATACTTTATGCTGAGCAGGACACTCCTTAAAGTACTTCAGTTTGAAAGAAAAGGCTGTAAAGACTCAAAGGATCGTGACCCTGGGGTCAAAATGATTCATTTCTTCTGTAACTCGTTGAGGTACTTAGTGCATCTCAAGACTCCATCTCATAAAACTCAATCGGGAGGGATTTACCCTGGATTTTTTTTAACATTTTTTCTTATATTGTCCGGGCTTTCAGATCAAGTGTGGACCTGATTGAAACCCCTCACAGAGGGGAGACATCCCAGTACAGGAGAACACACCTGTACAACTGGGATTCTTATTTATAAATCACTTCACGTTCGGGGATGAGTGGTGTGGGGTGTGTGTGTGTGTGCGCGCGCGCGCGCGCGCGCGTGTGTGTGTGTGTGTGTGTGTAATCCTCAAGTGTACTTTGCTCTTCAATTTAGATGTGCAGTATTTCCAGAAATAGTGAAAAAAGTAAGATCTTTTCTTCTTTATGATTCTGCTCAAAACACCACGTGCTGCCTCAGAGCTTTTTCTAGTCAAACGAGCCTCGGTCCTCAATGACGTGCTTGCCGTGTTGATGCCTCAGCCCAGTGATACTCCCTCTCACCTGTGCCCCAAGTGACACCTCTTCCATCTGCAGTGCGGTCTTCGGTCATCGGAGTGGACCACCAGGCTCAGCTCTGCTCCAGCAACGCCATTCTCATTGTTCTTCTGTGGACAGGTGCCCAAGTCTTGGCGCCTCCACAACACTAAGCCCCCGACAGACTCAGCCTCCATGGAACTGCTGAGAACCCTCAAAGCATGTCATTGTCAGTGATCCATTTTTATTCTATGGAACTCTAACCTATTTGTGTCATATTGACCTTTTGATGCATGAGTCATAAATTATGAAATCGGTCTTATGGTTTTTGAAATGTAGCCAGCATTTGTAAGGCTAAACCTTTTTCACAAACTGAATTTAAGTGAATAACCAAGCCGCAGTTCTTCTCCCAAAGGAGAGTGCTTACAGACATTTGAATCTCTTTGCCCTTTCCAACAGCTATGGCATCAGGTTCTAAAATAAGCTTGTAATTTTTCCTGTTATTTTAATAATATGGAAATATTAGCATAGTGTTTCTTTTGATAGTGATAGACTATAATCCATATTTAAATTTTATAGAGAAGAAATTTTATTGTACTGTGATGTAGATATTTATTATCCAGGTAAGGATTTGCCCGGTGTGTATTTTTTACAATTGAAACATTTTACTTTAATCTTTAAAAAAAAAAATACATTAAAAACAGACACAAAAAAAAAAAAACAGACTAGGGGGGAAAAAAGGTTTGGCCTTATCACAGAATTTTTACTGTGCTGTATAAATGTTTGCAAATGCAAAAAGTATGCATTTCTAGTGTGTTTCCACATTAATTAATGCCGCCTTCAAGAGCAATATCGTGCAGGTAAAACGCTGTTTGTGGCTTTCTTTTGCACAGTTAAAGCTGACCCACCTTATGCACAAGACAATCAAATATAAATCTGTCCTCCTCAGGATGCAGACAATACTCATGTAAATTATGGAGCACAATGTAAGACAAAAGAAGACACTTTATTTAATTACACAGGTATTGTTGCTATAAAAGATGTAAGGGCATGAATGAGCTGACATTACACCACTTCTTTGTTTTGGTTCTTCCTAATTAACTTGGCATTTTTCATTTGATTATACAGCCAAGTTAGTTCTCTATGCTTTCCCCAGAAAAAACACGTTTCTCACCCCCCCCCATAATGTCTTCATGCCCTGAGAATCAGAAAAATACTACAGAATAGGAAAAGATTTACAGTCATTGGAAGATATGTGTTTTGCAAACAGTGTTAAGTGATATTGCTAAGTTGGTAATATTTTTTTCAGCCTAAAACTCTGTTAAAATCTGTGATCAAAATGTTTTAAACTATCCAAAAAGAAAATTTGTATATTTGGGAAAAATGAATTTTTACATAGCTTTTGTATGCAGATATTAAATTGTAATTATGAATATAGTGGGCGTAGATAAACTCATAAGCTTCAATTCTAAAAAAGAAAAAAGAAAAAGCTTATAACCGACATACTTGCCTGTCTCTTTCTTTAAATAATATTATTTTCTAAAGAAGTACAGGATTGCCTGCTCTTCTCACCTCAGCTACTTCCAAAGGGAGGGTTACAGGGATATAAGGGCATTTATTTCATAAGCATCTACTAGAATAAACAAATTTCCTTAGGAGGAAGGCACAGAGGTAGGGGGGAGAAGTAAAAGGCTGATGGGGGACTACTTTTTCAAAAGGGGCCACAGTGATGGGGTAGGGAGGTAAGATATAAATTTTCGCAGCTCAAGGACCATTTGCCTTCTCTCAAAATGTTCCAAAATATTATTAATGGAATTATACTCATCTTGGCTATCACTCTATCCCCATTACCCTGAACACGTGTTAATTAGGACTCTCTGTGATGAGTAACAAAAAGCTAAATCAAACTGGCTTATGCATAAAGGGAATTTATTTACTGTAATATCTGAAAATTTCAGGATTCAGGCATGGCTGGATCTGAGTGCTCAATCAGTATTGGTCAGGAGATAGCCCTTTTCATGTCTCTGTGTAGATTTTCCTCTATAGAAATATCTTTCATGTAGACTTCATGCTTACATAGCCTTTTAACTTATGGTGGCCCCCCACTACCTTCAAATTAGTCATAAAGCTCCAAACCAACCAAAAGAGTCCTTCTTTTCCCCAGTAGTTCCAGTAAAAATCCCAGGCTTAATCCTCATTGGTCCAAATCCAGTCACATGCCCATTCCTGAGCCAATCACTATACTGAGGAGGACATATATGCTAATTAGCTTAATCCTCTGAAATCCTGGAACTGGTGGGGGTGGTAAGATTATCAGTCCTATCTAAAGTACGGACTGACAGCTGGGTCAGGGATGATTCCTCAAAGAAAATTCTATGTCTTGCTACTATAAAAAGTGGGGAGGAACAGTGAGCAAGCAAAAGCAACAAAAATGTCCACACCAGTAGCTAAGACTGAGAGTACATCCGTTTTTAGTAAGGCAACGGAGCCTCCTTAACACAGAGGAAGCTCAGCACAATTTGACCAGGACATGAACCAAATAAACACTTTCCAAAAGAAGTGTCTGATTATATCCTACTTGGCTCACAAAGGGGGCCAGTACAGGTAAGATGGAGCAAGCATTTATTACTTCCCTGGGCTAGATCAGTTCAGAGTACTGTTTCCTGAGTCTTCTTGCTCTCTATTCAAATCACTATATATAACTTCTATATTTGTCTCTTTTCTACATTATGTACCTTTCCTTTCTTAAAAGATTTTATTTATTTGCGAGAGAAAGAGAGCATGACAGGTGGAGGGGCAGAAGGAGAGGGAGAAGCAGGTTCCCCACTCAGTGGGGAGCCTGACGTGGGGCTCAATCCCAGGACCCTGGGAACATGACCTGAGGCTTAACCAACTGTGTCCCCCAGGTGCCCCATTATGTACCTTTCAACTTCATCCTAATGGACACATTTTCCTTCCTCAAGAAATTACTTTATTCCTTTTGTTTTGGAGAGGTTTTTTTTACATATATATTCCAGCTAGGTACAGTTCTTACCCCCCCACTTTTCTTAAGATTTATTTATTTATTTGCCAGAAAGAGAGAGTTCTTAACCCCTTTACACAGGAAAAGCTAACCCAAAATCAATGTGATATCTAATAGTTTGATTTGGGCTATGGAGCTGGTGTTATGTCACAAACCTGGAGAATTCCAATAATCTAGAATGAAGAAAAGACAGGGAACAGAGTTGCTTTTCTTCCCCACTGCAAGATGACAAATCATCCTGGCTTCATATTTAGCTACTCAGGGCACATTAGCTTTGTAAATAAATGGAATTGTCACTGGGTTAATGTACACAAGATCTGACACATTAAATGCAATTTGTTTGTTCAGACCAAAGCCAAAGTAGTAAAACTACTGAAATACTGAGTGTTATGGATACCCTTTGAATGTGTACCTCTGAGGATCCATGGGCTACCTGACAAAAATGCTCTATGTCTTAAAAGAGAGAATCCATTTACACATATACTGATGAATCATAAATGAAGTCTATATTGGTACAATGGCATTGGTAAAAGGAGAAGAAAGTTGTATTAGCCCAGTTCCCCAGAAAACAGAGCTTATGTGCTACAGATCTATTAGGGAAAGTAGCCCCATGGGAAACAAGAGCAGAGGAGAAAGAGCATGAGGCAGGGTAGGAAAGAGAGTAAATACAGGGGCGCATTGCTGTGCTGGTCACACCAACTGCAACAGAGAACTCAGTCATGCAAGACTAGTTTCTAAAGGGCCAGATCAGTGTAGTTCATCTGAGAGTGGGGAAGTAAGAATTTATCTACCAGTGCTTATCTCTCATTCTCAAAACTAGGGCTGACTCCCCTGTCCATCTACGCCATACATGCCTGGCCACAGAGCAGGTCCTGTGGTCTCACACTTCAGGAGCAAAAGCAGTCCCCCAGGTGGGGAAAGTCAGTGTCCACTCCCACAGCTGGGCAGAGCCCATCTAGACAGGGTGGCAGACCAAATGGGCTGAAACAACTCATCCTGGCCCTGGAAAGATAAACAGAGCTTAGAGGATCTGCAATGATCTGACACAGAGGTTCCTCCAGCCAACAAGATCTTCAGATTATCTGGAGAAAGAACATAGTCTTTCAAGTTCCAAAGAAAATCATGAAGCTCAACCAATGAACCAAACCTATATTTCACTGTATCATCAATTTGTGTATTTAGGGGCTTTTAATTTAATACAAACTGGTCATATAAATTGATTGTCCACTTGGCTATATTTTCTTGCAGTAATCGAAAAACTATTATAGACTGTTCTTTTCATTATACTTATCAGTTTTTCTTACAGGTGGCTCATTTCAAGGGCAAATTTTCTTCTACATAAATACCTAGCTGAAAATTTTATAGAAACCAATGGATTTTTAATTTTTTTTCATATACAACTTCACTCTGGTACAAACATTTGTGGAAACAATGCCTATGAAAAATGAAATCAGATGAAGTTGCAATGAATTCTTCTTTTAAGACAGACTGATAATATCCCCTTTATTTTCTTTTAACTTTCTTGCAAATAGCACAAATTGCAATGAGGGAGGCAGATGCATATAGAGTAAACCCTAAAGTTAGAGAATTTGAAAATTCTTGTGCCCACAGATCCCAATGGATACAGAGATTTGAAAAGCACTTGTCAGTTTTACCCTGAGTCCTAGAAAGATACTGCAATCTTATTTGTTGCAGATATGCAGTTTCTCTGAATTCTAAGGGTTTTTTTTAAAGATTTTATTTATTTATTTGACAGAGAGAGACACAGCGAGAGAGGGAACACAAGCAGGGGGAGTAGGAGAGGGAGAAGCAGTCTTCCCATGGAGCAGGGAGCCCGATGCGGGGCTCGATCCCAGGACCCTCGATCTCAGACGCTTAACGACTGAGCCACCCAGGTGCCCCGAATTCTAAGGATTTTATGAATTTTTCTATGAGCATGTTTAGCCTTGAACAGAGCTTTTAGAATTTCTTTTCCACTCCCTAAAATGAAAGCCAAATAGAATCTTTGTAACAATTAATCATATCAAAAGATACAGAACCCAAGATCACCAAGGATCATTCATTGGTAAGTAAGCTTCTTTGTGAGAATCCAACTGAACATTTCAGAAAATTCACTTTTATTTTCTCCAGCACTTTGATGAAAGTACCACTCCTCAGTTACTTGTCACTCAATAGTCCCAGCAGCCATCCCAAAGGATGTACCAGTTAGTGCTGTCTTCCAGACTTTCTCACTGTCACACTGTAGCATATAATAATGGCCCACCTTGTTGCGAACATGTACTCTGTGCCAGGAATCATACTAGGCCCTCTACATTACTTCTAATCCTCAAAACAAACCTGTAAAGTAAGTAGGTGTTAGTATCTTCATTTCACAATGGGGAAATGGATGCTCAGTGTGAATAAGCAACTTCTCCAACATCAAACAGTTGACAAGTGTCAGAGCACAGAAGGCTCCAAGATCCATGTTCTTTTTACAACCTGCACTAATAAGACAGCACAAAGCTTTAGGCTCTGAAGAAAGAGAAAAGGCAACTCTCCTCTGGAAACGTTTACCATCCCCCTCCCAAAAAGGCTCACCTGCCCTAATGCAAAAAAAAAATGTGCATTCTAAAGAAAGGCTACCACTTCACCTCTTATTAGGTCGTATCTATTGTAAAACCACTTGTCTGTGTTGCAATATTAAAGAATAATTTCTCTTTGCAAGACTTATATATAACCTAGCTGGCTTATTGATGTGTCAGTCTAACAAGAGGACATTTTTGTTTTGCTAAGGATTTGGGGTGTGAGTAGTTAAGTTTGGGGAAAGCCAAACTGCTCTGCATAATGGAAGGAAAAGAATTTACAGCGATGGAGGTTGGGGGAGGGAGGATGGGCAAAGGACAAGGAACCAAGATGACAGAAGCACTTAAGTTTCAAGATGTGACACCATGCTATAACTCCCTCAGCTTCAGATAATGAACTGAAAACTGGCAAATGTACAGTACAGGTGGATTTCTTGTGGAAGCAAATGAAAAGGGACACCAACATATCATGTTGATATGAGCAGGAGAGCCCCAAAGCAAAGGGGATCTTGATAATATGTCTATTCCAGAATTCATAGAATTCTGAAGCTTACTTTATCTGGTTCTAAAAAATTGAAAGAAGAGTTTTTCAAAGCAATTTCACCTAGCTCTGAAGAGAGGGCTCTAGCTGACATCTGGTAGACACATTTGCACATAGACATGGGGATAAATTAGTAAACTGAAGGTCCTTGTGGAACTTTCCACAGGAAAGCAATAAGAGCCTTTCTTACCCAACTTTCTTTTTTTAAATTTTTTTTTAAGTTTTCTTTTTTTTTTTTTTTTTTTTTTAGTACTCTCTACACTCAGTGTGAGGCTTGAACCCACAACCTCAAGATCAAGAGTCACACACTCTTCTGACTGAGCCAGCCAGGCACCCCTCTCTTACCCAACTTTCACTCTCACATGCAAGTCAAGGAAGACAGCAAACATCTTAAAATATTAGCAACCAAATCCAGATATATTAGACAGAAATTTTTTACAATATTTGCAATGTCTGAAACAGCCACAGGATTAGTATGAGGAATATACAGCTAGATTTTCCAAATCAACAAGGAAAAGACATGCAATTCAATAGAAAAATAGAATATTCACAGAAGGAGAAGCCCAAATGGCTGACAAATACATAGAGAGATGCTCCACCTCACTTGTAATCAGAAATAGGAAAACTGATGCCATTTCATATTCAAAAATTAGGCAGCCAGAAAATATCAAGTGAGGACTTCATCTCCTGCTAATGAGAGTATAACCGGGTCCCTGGCGGCTCTCCTAGAGCCGATGACTCTATACAACCAGGATTCCATTCCCAGGAACACCCCCAAACTCACAAGGATCTATAAGCATGCTCATCCTAGCATCACAGACTTTGCAGTACCAGGGAGTTGAGTTCAGGCTAGGAAGGAGAAGAATAATATTGGGTGGAGGGCCACCCATCATGAAAATCACTGCAGCATCAGAAACACCGGACTAGACTTGCATACAGAAACACTTAAGAAACAAAACAAGACCTGTAACATCAGACCAGGTATGTACACTACAAACACAGATAAAGGAAAGACCATATGTTTTACATGGGATCATACATAACCAAGGACATATATTAAGCACATTAGACTGGGTGCCTATGTAGAAGAGATGAGGGGAAAAAAATGAAATAAAACAGGAGAAAGGCCATGACAGGCTGATAATTTTAACCATCATGAAATGAGGAGTATGATTATCTCAAGCCCCTACACCTGAGGTCCCCATAAATCCTGCCAGGCTTTAATCATTCCTTTATTATCTCTTCCCTGAGTCACCCCTATGTGATAATGGGCCTTCTATGATCAGGTAACAGAATTCTGGTGAGGCACATAATCTATCACCTCAGAATCAGGGAGATGAAATCAAAAGTGGCCCAGAGATGAGGAGAGGAAGAAAAGAGAGAAAGATGTAAACCGTCCTGGTTGCTAAATGATCTTCAGCTGCAGAACTATGTTTCCAATCAACAGATATCAAATGTGAAACCCCAACACGTACGAAAGGAGAGAAAAGGCTCTGGTTGAATTGGTGTGCCCACACAGCCACCCCAAAGTCCCCAGCAAATCCTCCTCTCGACAGATGGCTGAACCTCCATCAGAGTTCTGGAAACCTCTCATTTAGAAGTCCCTGCATTTATAAGCCTCGTCCAGAGTGATAAATGGATGGGTTAACTTTATTTAAAAGTCCAGGATAGAACCACGAAGTCTCCCAAGTATCTGTCAAGTGTCTGCAGTGAGAATAGCCAAGGATCTAAGGCTGTGCTGCCTGCGACAAGAACGGGGAGATGGGCTTCTGCTGCCACTACTCCTTCTTTATCCTTTAAGACCAAATTAACAAGACTCTTTTATTTTTATCAGCTTGGTACTGAATATTCAATGTTTGTGCCATGTAAGTAGGTTAAGCAAATTTAAACTAAACTATTTCCATCTCTTCCAAGTTCCTCTAATTCAGAGGGCTGATGAGCTAGGACCCAATCCATTTCATCTAGGGAATGATCCAAGGAATTGGGAACATTTAGCCTGTAGAAGACATATAATTCTAGCTCAGATCCAAGATACTTGCCAGGTAAAATAAGAAATCAATTTGTTTTGTGTTGCTTCCAAAGAGCATAGCCAGGATTAATGAATGACAGTACTCAGAAGTCAGTATCAGCCCAAAAGAAGAAAGAATTATGTCACAGTTAAACTGTCTACAAGTAGAAATACAGAGTTCCCTACCACTCGAGGTGTTTAAGCCAAGACTAAACTCTTATCTGACAACAAGGTAGTAAGAAGACTAGACATGTCAGACCAAATGACCTCTCAGATCTGTGCCAGCCCCACCCTACATCATGATCATATCCTCAGGGGTCTGCTCCCCATACTTGTTCAAGTTTTAGGCTGTCCCTGATGCTGTATTTTAAGTTCTCCACAGGGAAACATGTGAGATGAACCTCAGTTAGATGTGACTTCTGGTGCCACTTACTTTTAATGTATAATCATTCTCCACAAAAGCACATGAGCCAGTAAAATAAAGTCTACCATCTGTCTCTCTCTGTTTTTTTCAACAATCGTCCTACCAGCTCTTGAGAAAACCTTCTCTGTGCTGCCATGAATCAGACAGGCTGATCTGAAACCATTACCAGAGAGAATGATGTGTCAGAATCAAAGAGCAACTCTAAAGTGAGATAAAAATATAGCAAATAAATTCTAGGATAGTCTGACACACTGGGAACATTATGTTGCCATTGGTTCATCAAAATTATGTCAAATACTGCCGTTGTTATTAAGTCTCCATCATAACATGAATCTCACTTTAATTGCCTCTGGTTGAGACTCTGCACATTGGTTGTCTGCCCAGGCACGAATTTATTTTAACCAAAATTAGTCTTAATCAGCTTGGCTTCAGCAATGATGTAGCCAAACACACACACACACACACACACACACACAGAGCCAGGAGACAGTCTGAGAGGCCTCTCCAACAATTCATAGATTAGAAAAGAACAGAACTTTAAAAAATATTTTGCAAGGGATTAATCCCTCGCCTATATTTCAAAACACTTTTATTCAGCTTTAGTGTTAGCAAAAGCCATGATTGTCCACTGTGGAAAGGCGTGTGGAGAATAAAAAAAACACTATGGACAGTCTAGTGCCTTACAATAGAACAGGGAGGCTTGTATTTTGAGGTTCTGCTGTAAGCTCCAAGCTCCTTCTATGTGGGTGTCTTGTGAGGCTTGAAGAGCTAAGAAGATGCCTTATTTTGAAAGTCTATCAAAAGTGGGTATGATTAGATTCTGACCATTCCAAATTACCACAGATTACGGCAAGACTAAAAATGAGCTGGTGTAACTTTTTCCTCCAAAATAGTGATTACAAGTCACATATTTATAAGGATTGATGACACCCGGCCTGTCGTAAAAACACTTCAACAGCAATCAGCCTCATCATCCCCAGGAACCCTTTCATTTCACATCCAAGTACAGGCTCCTTTCCCTCCAGAAATAAGATCATGCGCTCCCCCTGAAAAAATGCACAAATATATTTCATACAGACAGGAGAAGTGGGGTGGGAGGAGGAGCATGAAGCACCACAAAACTGAAGAGTATGGTTCTGTGGCAAATAAAAATAAAACTACTGGGCGCCTGGGTGGCTCAGTTGGTTAAGCGACTGCCTTCAGCTTAGGTCATGATCCCAGGGTCCTGGGATCAAGCCCCACATCGGGCTCCCTGCTCTGCGGGAAGCCTGCTTCTCCCTCTCCCACTCCCCCTGTTTGTGTTCCTTCTCTCGCTGTGTCTCTCTCTGTCAAATAAATAAATAAAATCTTAAAAAAAATAAAAATAAAAATAAAACTACTGACCCCAGAGACTCAAAGAAAGTATATTCTTAACTTGATCCCAAGAATCCCTTGAGTGTTCTGAAATTTTTTCTCAGAAGTCAACAAAATTATTAATTTTTTTTGAATTTTTGACTTCATTCCCAAGTTAATTTTTAAACTTATCATAAAGCATTTTTGATCATCCAGATCAGCTCAAAACCAGAATTTCATTCATTCATTTGCATTCATGTTTACAATACCTTTATACTTACAATACCTAATATACTTTAATTGTTGCAAGCTAATGAGGACTAAAAAAAGCAGACTTACTATATAAATGATGCAGTCACAACAAAAGGGTCAGCATCATGGTTCATCGGGCCCATGAAGAATTTGGGAGTAGTCAGTGAGAGAAAAGTGGTGGGAACTTGAGTTATCACAATTATGGATACAATCCCAGGCTTCCCAAATTTGGGGTATCTAAGAACCACCTGACAGGCATCTGGCACATACATAAGTAAATTTCTTTTTTTTATTTTTAAAGATTTATTTATTTATTTTGAGGATAAGGGACAGAAGGAAAGGGAGAGAGAGACTCCTCAAGCAGACTCCTCGCTTAGCAGAGAACCCGACATGGGGCTTGATCTCACCACCCTGAGATGGAGACCTAAGCTGAAATCCAGAGTTGGCCGCTTAACCAACTGAGCCACCCAGGTGCCCCCACAGGTAAGTTTCTTAAAAGAAGATGCACCACAATCTTAATACTTTTTCATTAATTATTTAAAGCAGCATGGTGGTGGGGCGTCTGGGTGGCTCAGATGGTTAAGCATCTGCCTTCGGCTCAGTGCATGATCCCAGGGCCCTGGGATCGAGCCCCGCATCAGGCTCCTTGCTCAGCGGGAAGCCTGCTTCTCCCTCTCCTTCTACTGCTCCCCCTGCTTGTGCTCTCTCGCTCTCTCTGTCAAATAAATAAATAAAATCTTAAAAAAAAAAAAATAAAGCAGCATGGTGGTTTTGTCAGTGAGGGGGATAGAAGATACCATTTGCAATCTTTCCCCAAAGTGTCTTTGTCTACCTTGATGATGGATGGCCTGTGCTATAGGAGAGTTATTTCTAAAGCAAGGCAAATTTTCTTGCCTGAGCCTAGAAAGCATTGCCTCAATTACTGAAAAGAGATGGCAAGTGAAATGAGCTCAGACGCTGATGGGTCCTGAGAAGAAATTCTGAAGCTGTCCTGGCATCTAGGAGCCCACTGTGGAACAGAAACTTCAGTTAAGTTTGGGGCAATCTGAGAACAGAGAATTTAGGCTCCCTTGCTATGAAAGCACCAGAATCCCCTAAGAAAAATGGACACATGGGGACCAGTTCCCCAAACCACAAAGTAACAAGGAAGTGGCAGATAATTTTGTGAAGCTGAGAGAGGCCCCTAAGTAGCCTGAGTTTCAATAACACCAAAAAAATTCCCATAGCCCCATGTGATACAGCCACAGTAGAATCCTTGCAGATAGGGTACCTAAGAATGGATAGAAATTAGCTGAGAAAGAAGAACTTGATTGGAAAGATCCTGGAGTCAGAAATGAGGGACAAAGCTGGGCCCCACATGGATCTACAACAGAACACTAAAGGTCTCAGTGATGCCCTTACAGACTGATGGCAACATAGACCAGGTGCCCCACCCATGATGTGACACCATGATGAGGTTATTCTCAAATTTTAACGTGCATTAGTGTTCCCTCAGAGAGCTTGCTAGTGTACAGATTTGGGTTCAGCAAGTCCGGGACGGGGACTAAGAATCTACGTTTCTAACAAGTTCTCAGGTGATACTGATATCGCTGCTCTGCAGACCATGCTTGGAGCATCACTGCTATGATGTATCCTAACCCTCTAACTTATGTGACACCCAGATATAAGAGGAAACTCCCAGCATAATGGAGATGATACTAGGAGTATGCTTACAGGAAAATAGTTACATTTCTCACACACCTGCATATGGGAACTAAAATTTGTGTCCATCAGCTAGATAGGGACAAATGGCTTCCTTAATCTCTCTTTGGTTATTTTCTCCTCCAGAAAGCATCACTTCCTAATCTATTGCAACACTGACTGTAATTCTTAAATATACCAAATAACATATTAATGATTTATTTCTTCAACACTTAACGAAAAAGAGGCCATTAAGTGTAGGAACTCACTGCCTACTGTATTCAAATAAATTATATTAGACATGATAGCAATGATTCTTCTAAAATACATCATATCAGGTCACTTTCCCACTGAAAATTGCTCAGTGGCTTCCTATGTCACTCAAGTAAAATTTACAGTCACCACAATGTGGCCGGCCAGACTACATACATCCTGGGGCCCAGATACCCCTCTGTCCTCTTCTACACTCCCCAGCACACTCACTCTGCCCTGATACATTGACCTATCTTCTGCTTCTTGAAAAGCCAAAGGATATACACCTTAGGACCTTGTGTGCTCTTCCCTCTGCCTGGAATAGCAGCTCCTTCCCTTGCTTCCTTTGCGTCTCTACTCAAATAAGCCCTCATTGGAGAGGATTTCCCTCTTCACTGATAGAAAATATCTCCTTCACCTTCATTTTCCCTCACTCTCCATCTGCTTCACCCCAGTTTATTTTTCTTCCCATCATTTTTCATGATGGGACATATTCTATTTTTTTAATTTTTCAATTGTCTTCTAGAATATAAATTCCATGGAAGAAGGAAATTTCCTTTGTTTACTGCTAGATTCCCAGTACCTAGGAAGTGCTTGGCACATAAGATTACACAGTAAATAACTGTCAAATGAATTAACAGAAAGAAAGGCCTAAAGGCCAAAAGGAATAACAACCCTACTCCTTCAAACACCCTAAGAGGCACAAGGGAAAGTCTCCTGGCCAGGCTAGTACCCCCAGTTACTTTCACATGCCCACTTTTCCCTTCCTCTCTCACCCCCAAACACTCCCCCATCAGCACTAAGGAAGACATATGCACATGCTCTTTGCAAGAACAAAGAACACAACACAGCGTGAGGCAAACTGCAAAATGGAAAGCCAGAGGCAAAGGCGAAAAGTCCTTCACCATGGCAGGCAACCCAACCTCAGGTGAGGATACAAACAATGGCCTGTGATCCCACAGCCCAAGGATCACAGCTCACATTTGAGTAGATAAACATGTTTTTGGACATTTTCATATATGCACAGATACACAAGCATATTAATTGCTTTTTTTGACTTTCAATGTAGACTTAATTTCCAGACAAAGATCTCTAGGAGTTATTCCAAAAGGAATATAAAATCCTAAGATGAGATCAATGGAAGAGACAGGAATGGGGCAGGTAGAAGAGGCTCACACTTATTATTTTCCCTAGGCTTTTCAAAAGCTGAGAATTTCTCTGCACCAAGATCTACAATCATAATTGTTTATGATAATAATGTGTTTAGATAAGTGATTCAAAGAATCAAAAATTTTTTACATTCTCAGCTTTTATCAGAAACATGGAAGTGCCACAATTTAGCACTCAAACATCATCATCTTCCTTGGAGACTTTTGAGAACTTAATGAGTTTGTCCTTTTGCATGAGTACTGAATTCAGATTGAAAAAATCCTTTCAATGTATCACATTAAAATTTATTCTAAGTGTCTTTTAACATTTGGACTTTAAAAAGAAAATTGTTTCTGAATCAAATGTATCTTCTTGTTTAATGCAATGATAAATTTCCACAGACGCTCCCCAGGTTACACTTCAATGAAACAAAAGATCCAGAGAGGCCACCAGAAGAGTGAAGTGACTTTCAATTTAAAGTGATTAGGAGTTCAGGAAAAGCAACCTTCCTGGATGTCAAAGTTCTACCATCTCAAGTTTTGAGTTCAGCAATGAGGACAGTATTGTGCGAAGTGGTACTGAGGCATTTCACTTACCAGAATATTCCTTTTTCCTCATTTATCTCCTGCTTTCTCTTCATGCTCTCCATCCATTCCTACCACAGAGAAGATACATAGAAAGTTTTTAGTAACTTTTGTAAAAGAATGAATTAATAAATATATTTACATGTCCAGCAGAAATCCCACTACCTTCTGGTAATTTTTTAAATATTAAGTTTGCCTTTGTTATCTTTTTGTAAAAATTTATTTATTTATTTAAAAGAGAGAGCACACAAGCGGGGGAGGGGGGGCAGAGGGAGAGAACCTTCAAGCAGACTCCCCACTGAGTGTGGAGCCATATATTGGGCTTGATCCCATGACCCATGAGATCATGACCTGAGCTGAAACCAAAAGCCAGACGCTCTACCAACTCAACCACCCAGGTGCCCCTGCTTTTGTTATCTTATTAATTCATGATTTTAAAATATCATTATGGTGTAATTTTTCTAATATAGCCTTTCCAGTGGACAGCAGCTTATGGTGGGAAGACAATGATCTTTCAAATATAGATATGACTTTGAATCTTGTCCTCACTACTTCTTGTATCCTTAGACAAGTTGTCCAACTTTCTTTCACCTCAGATTTCTTGTTTGTGAGATGGGAATAATAATACATATTTTGTGTTGGGAGAGACAATTCTCCATGAGTCTCTTGTGCTCACAATTGGCATGGAGGGTATGCCAAGAATGCAAGGCCCCAACTGGTCTTTATCCAGGCAATTTCTCAGGGTTGTACTTGCAGCAGGCAACCTTGAGGGATGAAGTAATGTCTCCCCCCAGAACAAAGAGTACAATTACTCATTACTTGCTATAAAAGTGGTAGATTTTTAGGCACAAAACAAATGTGAGCATAGTATCCATGTGGGCTCCTACTGGGTTACCCTGTTGGACCTTGGGCCACAAAGGGATTTGGCACAAAATGCTGGCACTCATGCTCTTTGCTGCAACAGGAGTAATAAAATCCTTTGTCTCTCACTTAGGAGTCTCATCTGCCAGCATCATAAATAACAGACAAGAGATGCCTGGGTGGCTCAGTCGTTAAGCGTCTGCCTTTGGTTCAGGTCATGGTTCCAGGTCCTGGGATCGAGCCCCACATCGGGCTCCCTGCTAGGCGGGAAGCCTGCTTCTCCCTCTCCCACTCCCTCTGCTTGTGTTCCCTCTCTCGCTGTCTCTCTCTGTCAAATAAATAAAATAAAATAAAATCTTTATAAAAAATAAATAAATAACAGACAAATACTCACTGGAAAATCCAGTTTCAGCATTAACAGATTAATTTACCAACTTGTAATTTGGGTAAAACAAAATCCCACACCTGACACTTCACAGGGTTGTTGAAAGATTAAATGAGATCACTGAAATAAAGCACATGACAGAGTAGGCACTAAATAAATACACACAAAAACATGTTCCCTTTAGTATCTTAAATTTCTTGGGGCGCCTGGGTGGCTTAGTCAGTTAAGCATCTGTCTTCAGCTCAGGTCATGATCCTGGAGTCCCGGGATCGAGCCCCACATCGGGCTCCCTGCTCAGCAAGGATTCTGCTTCTCCCTCTGCCCCTCACCCCCCTTGTACTCTGTCTCTCTCTCAAATAAATAAATAATCTTTTTTAAAAAATTAATTAATTAATTTAACTATTTTAGGTAAAGAGCTCTTGACATAATTGTGATGATAGTAAGGTTGCTCCTTTAACTCTCTTCTCTTTTCCCATATAATCTATCTTGTATCCCTCCCACATGTAGTGGTAAAGTAATCATATTCTCACGGAAAGGTTTACTTCTCCGGAGATGTAAGTGCTTGTAATAGGGGGAAACACGTGAAAACTGAAGAAGATGCACGCCATGGGTCTCTCATAATGGAATTTGAGACCTGGGGTGGCGGTAGGTCTTTGGGGACATGGGACCACATCTATATTCTTCAAATCCTAATACTACTTGCCTATTCATCACCTTTCCATCCCAACACCAGATCCTCTGAACTTCACATCAGGGAAGGGGAAGGAAAGAATTTTAGAAACAGAGTTTAGGTCAAAAGATAAAAGTATTTTCTGATAACTAGGAAGATTTAGATGATACAGAGGAATGTAAAAAAACAGACTATTGGATGCTTTTAACCTGTCTGTACCTCCAAACATACCTAGAAACAAAAAAGTGTCTTGCTTTCTATACTAGAGTTTCCTATTCCTGCTGTAACAAGTCACCATGAATTTGGTAGCTTAAACAAGAAATTTGTTACCATACAGTTCTGTGGGTCAAAAGCCTAACACAGGTCTCAACAGGCTAAAATCAAGGTGTGGACAGGTCTACATTCCTTTCTGGAGGCTCTAGGAGAGGAGGTGTTTCCTTGCCTTTTCTAGCTTCTAGAGACTACCTGCATTTCTTGGCTCATGGCCCCTTTGCCCCATTCTTGGATGGTCAAGTTCTCCTTACACCACCGTCTCTCTGGTTCTTTGTAGCCAGAAGGTTCTCCGCTTTTAAAGACTCATGTGATCACATTCAGTTCACTGGGATAATCCAGGATTATCTCCCCATTTTAAGGTCTTTAATCACATCTGCAAAGACCCTTTTACCATGTTAAGTAATATATTCACATGATTAGACAGGTGGGGATTAGGACCTAGACTAATTAGGACTTCGGGCTGGGGAATTACTCTGCCTACCAACTGTACTTGAAGAAACCTCCCAAGATTTGGTCATGCTTAAAGTTGTTCAATGTGACCATTTCCCAGAAGGTTAAAATTTTTCTAAATGTGAAAATCTCATGATGAGGAGAATGAACAGTGCCAAGTGATAGGGTATCTTTAAATTTGCTTCAAGTTCTACACATTATCAGAAAAAGTGATCAGAGAAGTGCCCCTGAAATTCTAAGGGAAGCAGCCACTCAGTGTGTATAACTGTGGTGTGGGAATTCCAAGAAGAATGTTAGTTTATGTGACAACAGAAGAAATCAATGTCTTGGCCCACACAGTGAACCTCTGGGTCACACTGTGTAGAGTCTGTGTGGAAGCATCCAAATTGCTTTTTCTTGAAACTTCAGGAATGTCTGAAATGACTCCTGCCCATGAAATTTTTCTTAATACTGTGAGTATTAAGTAATTGGGGAGCAATTAAAGTGATATGACAGTGTGAGGATCCTTATCTGAGAGGTGGACAAAAGCATAGCCAGTAGAAGAAAAAGTGTATCCACTTTGTAAATGAGAATGGGTGTTAAATTCCAACCCAAATTCATTTATTCAAAAGTCTTTATTGAGCAGCTCCATATGGAAAAAAACAAAAAATAAATAAAAAACTCACTATGCTAGGTGCTCTGGATTGAGGATGAATTAGGCAAGAAGCCAACCCTTAGGGAATTTGCTCTCCAGCATCAGAGATAAGAAACAAATTATTCTATGCGCATCGAAGATGAACAGTAGTTCTCTAGAGTAGTGGTTCTCAAACTTTAATCTGTCTACACATCTCTTTTTAAAATGCAGATTTAGTAGTTCCAAGGGAAGGACTGAGATTCTGCATTCCTAACAAGCTCCCAAGTGATGACGGTGCTGGTCCAAGGACCACACTCTGAGTAGCAAAGGTCTAGAGTAGTATTTCTAAAACCTCACTGTGCTTAATCACCTGGAGAAATTTTACAAACAAAAGGTGCCGTTGCTCTTCCCATAGAGCTCCGGTTGCGATTAGAGAGTAAGACCCAGGTATCAGTATTTTGATTTTACGTGCAGCTAACCACTGAGTACTGTTAATACAGAACTTTTCATCATAGCTATTAAAAAAATCTTAGGCAATGGTTCTCAAAGTGTGGGCCCCAGACCAGCAATATCAGCATCACCTGAGAACTGGTCAGAAACCTAATTCCTGGGCCCTACCTCAGGCCTACTAAATCAGAAACTCAGGAATGGGGCCCAAAAATCTGTGTTTTAACAAACCTACCAGGTGATTTGGGGGCGGGGGGGGAGGGTGCAGGCACTGGGAGAGAATCTTAAGCAAACTCCCTGCTGAGCGTCTAAACTGATCTGGGGCTCAGGACCCTGAGATCATGACTGAAGCCCAAATCAAGGGTGGGCTGCTTAACCAACTGAGCCACCCAGACGTCCCCTACCAGCTGATTATAATACAAAATCAAATTTGAGACCCACTAATCTAGGGCAGCTGTTTCCAATCAGATGTGCACATTAGATTCACCTGAAGAGCATTTCAAACCTACAGATGCCCTAGCCTGACCCAGTACCTGAATCAGTTGGTCTGGGCTGGAGTCCTGACCTGGGTATGATTGAAAACATCCACAGTTGTGCCTTTAATGTGTCCCCCAGACCAAGAACCCCTGAGGTAGGGTATTAGCCGAAAAATCCTCTCCTCTTCTCATTTATTTATTCATTTCTCCTACACATGTTACAGAGCAAGCGCCCAGGCTTCACCATCAAGGAGCTTGGAAGTGGGAAGCAGCACAAAATGAGGAGTAAACCAGGTGGACAAGATGAGCACAGTGATGAGAGCCCATGAGCAGAGAAGACAAGCCAGCAGGATAGACTGGAGGTTAGTACAACAGCGCAGGCCTCCCGCCCCCATTTCTGAACTTAACCTATAGAAGTGAAGAGACAGGAAAAGAAAATCAGAATGCTTTTCTAGCAGAAGAACCCTGACCAATCACTATCAGCCATGCACTTGCCACCTTCACGACATCCCTTTTTGCATGCAATCATTATGTTCCTGTTTAATAGTGTTCACTGCCCCCCTTCTAGAGTGTACTGTGGGTTAGTCTCATAAGTTTTAGAATGTTGGAATGCTGTAATCTCATCATTCACAGATTGACAACCAGAGAGAGGAGGAATCACTGAAGAGAGCAGAGGAGAGGAGAAGAAAAAAGAAAAGAATAAAATTAAGAACTCTAAACAGACTTCCACATCAACTCTACCCTATCCTCCAAAAAAGTCTTTTGGTGTCAATTTCTATAAAAATTAAATTTACTAAGGAAGATAATCTAAGTAGTTATATTAATTAACAAGTGTCAGAGCCCCAGTATTAGACAGCTACCTTAATACTGTCTATGTTGTCAAAATAATTATCAAAACTTTCCTTTTATTTATTCCATTAGCCCAGCTAATTTATAAACACACAGACACTAATTCCCTATAGCCTTCTTGCCTATAGGTTTTATGGGCTTAAGAGACCTAGATTCCATTTTTATATGCAAAAATTACACAACTGGGGATTTCAGAAGCAACACACAAATCGATACCCATCTAACAGAAGTTGCTGATAGAAAAAGACTGAATTAGAAAGAGAAGTAACTTCAAGAAATAAACAGAATAACGTTTCCAAGAATATATGGGGTTTTTTTTGAAAGGGCACACAAAGTGTCAAGAAGGGAAATTAAAAAAAAAACAAAAACAAAAACTTAAAGACCAACACCTAGAACATTGTGGTGACATTTCAGAAAACCAAAGATAAAAAGAAAATCCCAAAACTTTCAAAGAAAATAAATAAATAGATAAGTAAATACGTATCAATCAGATGGCATTGCATCCCTCACTGTAATCCTGGGTGTGGAAAATCAATAGAACAATATTTTGAAATTATGCTTGACCTGTAATTATTAGTCTTTTAAGAATGAGCAGAAAATGGGGCACCTGGGTGGCTCAGTCATTAAGCAACTGCCTTCAGCTCAGGTCATGATCCCAGGGTCCTGGAATCGAGCCCCGCATCGGGCTCCCTGCTCCACAGGAAGCCTGCTTCTCCCTCTCCCACTCCCCCTGCTTGTGTTCCCTCTCTCGCTGTGTCTCTCTCTGTCAAATAAATAAATAAATAAAATCTTTTAAAAAAAATGAATGAGCAGAAAATATTTTGTAATATTCAAGAACTCAGAAAGTTTGTAACCTATGAACTCTCTGGAAAAAAATGTCTAGACAACATGCCTAAAGGAAAAGAAAAGCAAGAACAAAAAATGAACCTAAAAGATGATGCAGGATAATAGTAGTCGAGTTACCTCAGAACATGAAAGATTGTAAGAGGAAAGAAGGAAAAGAAGTAAAGACATTAAATTGTTTCAGTTTTTGAGAGAAAGGAGCAGATATTTGGTAGGAAAAATGTAGAATTTAATAGGCATATTGAAGATTTTTAATATTACTTTTCCAATAGTAGAAAGGAAGACGTGTATAACTTTAATAATTCTCCTTAAGCAATACATTAACAATAGGAGCTATAAAAAAACAGACTGACAAATCTGTCTAAAAGAATTCAAAACTCTTATACGCAAACAAATCATGAACAGTGTTAAAATAGCAAGGAACAGATAAGCTTCACACTGGGAGAAAATATTTGCAAATCATATGTCCAACAAATGATTTATATCCAGAACATATAAAAACCCTCAGAAATCAACCATAAGAAACCAAACAACCCAATTTTGCTGAGCAAATCAATGGAACACCTGCCTGGCTCAGTCAGTAGAATATGTGACTCTTGATCTTGGGGTTATAAGTTTGAGCCCCATTGCTGGGTGTAAAGACTACTTAAAAACAATCTTTTAAAAAAAAAAGTGGGAAAAAAATAATGAGCAAGTCACTTAAAAGACACTTTAACAAGAGTATCGATATGCAGAAGACAAATAGACATCATTAGGCATTAGAAAAATGCAAATTAAAATCACAAGATACCACAGCATACTTATTTTTTTTAAAGATTTTACTTATTCATTTGAGAGAGCACAGGTAGGGGAAGGGAGACGCAGACTCCCCGCTGAGCAGGAGCCCAACGCAGGGCTTGATCCCAGGACTCCAGGATCATGACCTGAGCCGATAGCAGACACTTAACTGACTGAGCTACCCAGGCGCCCCCACAGCATACCTATTAGAGTAGATAAAATTTAAAAATACAATACCAAATGCTGAGCAAATGCAGCTTATACATTGATGATGGGAATGCAAATAGTAAAGCCTCTTTGGAAAAGTTTGTGGGTCCCTTATAAAGTTAAACATACACTACCATTAGATCCAGCAATCTCACTGCTAAGTAGTTACCCAAAAGAAATGAAAAGGTTCACCTAAAACCTGCGTGTCAATGTTTACTGCAGCACTGGTCATAATAGCCAAAATCTGGATATAACACAAATGTCCACCAACAGTAACATGGATAAGTAAATTGTGATATATTCATACTGTGGTATGCTAGACTATAATGAACAAGAATGATCTGCAACTACATGCAATGATATGTGAGAATCCCTCAAACAGTGTTGAGCAAAAGAAGCCAGACACTTTGGGGCACATACTGTTTGATGTCATGTATGTAAAGTACAAAAGAAGCAATGCATGAATGGAAGGTTGACTGGGAGTGTACACAAGCCGGATGCTGGTAATATTTTATTTCTTAATCTGGGTGATGGTTTTAGGGGTGTGTTCAGTTGTTGAAATTTTATCAGCTTGGACACTTACGATCTATGCCCTTTCCCATCACAGCTTACACTTGAAAAATATTGTAATGCATACTGTAGGCCTCCAAATAGCCAGTAAACATGTAAAAGGTCTATCTACTAATAGTTTACTGATATCTACTAATAGTTAGGGCAATACAAACTAAAGCACTGATGGCATACCATTTTTTACCCATCATATTAGAAAATCATAAAAATGTTAAAAATAAATATTTTAGGAGTGTGTGGGAATTGTGTACTCTTCGAGAACATATTGGTGTTTGCATCAATGGGTTTAGCCTTCTTGAAGAGTAATTTGGCAATATCATTGTGTTTAACTGTGCATACCACTTGGCCAATCATTTCCACTTGTAGGTACCTGCTCTTTCTGCATAAAGAAGCATGCACAAGGCTGTCTACTGCATCATCATTTGTAATACCAGAAAAATGGAAACAATGAGAAATTCCCAGCCAAGCAAAATGAATTTGGAAATATTCCTATTATGAAATTCTGCATACTTTCTAAAACATAATGAGCTGTATACCAACATAAGACAGAGTTTTAAGTATTTTTTATTTTTTTTAGGATTTATTTATTTATTTTAGAGACAGAGATCATGCACTGGGTGGGAGAGGCAGAGGGAGAGAAACTGCAGCATATGCCAAACTGAGTGTGAAGCCCAACACGGGGCTCGATCTCACCACCCTGAGATCAAGACCTGAGCTGAAACAGTCGGATGCTTAACTGAATGAGCCACCCAGGTGCCCCTAAGTATATTTTAAAAGGATATCATAAAACAGTATAAAATATATAATTTATTTTTAAGATATTTGTATATGTAGGTATAGTAATACAGAAAAACATTTTTTAAATGTATAGAAAAGAGGAGCAGAGATATGCTCTAAATGTTGACAGTGATTTTCTCTTGGAAAGGGAGTGAAAATGGGTGGAGGGAAGGTACGATGGAGATTCTCACATGTTTCATGCTCTAGGCTTCTTATAACTTTTTGTACAGAAGCTTTTACAATGGTAATATGTTCTTGTATTATTTGAGCAATTTAAAAAATGTCCCCAAGATGTAGATTTTTAAAAAATACACTGCAGAAAACATAAAGTAGAAGCAAAACTAGACACAACAGTTAAGCTAAACTTAGTGACAGCTGTTTATACTACAAATGGGTTAATTATAACAATAAATACAAACAAGCACACTCCCACATAAAATGTGAGCTGTATGAAATAATAAATTCAACAGTTGGCTAGATAAAAACAGACGAAACTAAAATAAATTTTTTAACTGACAGACAAAACTCAGGGGAAGATCGAGGCAGGGACAGAGATTGGCAGGTTGTGACAAATGCAGCCCGTGGACTATGGGTATGCTGCTTTCAAAGGCAATGGGGCAAGTCAGGTGACGTGCTTGGAATCGGGGCAAGCAGCCGAGCACTGATTGCTTTACTCTTGGTCGATGTCTCACGGTTACACTGTCTGTGTGGTCTTTGTAGGCCTGTGATTTGGAGGACGCTTAACCCTGTGAGAGTATCGTAAGAGCGGAGTTGCAAAAGCATAATGGTAACACTAAAGAAAATCATAATCATAATCACAAAAAGCACTTAGTTAATACCAGTATCATAGTAAAAAGTTCTGAGAGAGGAGCTAGTTATTAAATGAAAATGGTAAGTGATAAATTAAAGGATAAAAATCCAACAATACTGGGTTTATATGTCCCAAACAACAGCTGAATATAACAATAAAAAACAAATTTAAGAAAAACAATAAATTAAAATTAGAGAGCTAACTATTCCACTATAAAAATAGCTAAGACTACCATTTATTGAGTTTTTCTAAGTGTCTAGGACTGTGCTGAGCACTCTACATACATTACCTCACTTAATTTTCACATGAATTAATTCCACGAGGTAGGTGATCTTTTAGTTCTCCCTATTTTACAGGCGAGGGAAGTGGGACTTAACGAAGTGGAGGGCCTTTGCCAAGAAAACCCAGCTATTTACTAAGAGGGAAGCTGCAGCTCAGACTTGAGTCTCTCTAGCTCCAGAGCTGATACTCAACTACTCCACTATGTTGCTTCTCAATATGAAATAGTCAGAACGTGAATAATCAATAAATAACAAATTAATACATGACATTGCAGAGCTGATCAACAGCATCAGTTGGACAATGGTGAGATGCAAAAGGTAAAAGAATAAATTACTTTTATATAAAGATCTCATAAAAATGCATATTATAAATGAAGACCAAAAGAAGCAATAGCCAAAAGCTGAAAACAACCTAAATATTCCCTAACTGGTGAACAGATAAGCAAACTGTGGAGCATCCATGACATAATGAAGTACCACTGGACAACAGAAATGAGCATTCTATTGACACACACAACACATGGATGAATCAAAAAAATATTCTGAGCAAAAGAAGCCAGACACAAATGACGAATACCATTTGATTGCATTTATAAAACATTCTATAAGAAGCAAAACTATAGCAACAGAAAACAGTGGCTCCGAGGAACAAGGGGTAGGATATAGAATTGTCTACAAAGGAGCAGGGGAAACTTCTTAGAATTTCGGAAATGGTTCATATCTTGATTGTGGTGATTGTCACACAATTGTATATATTTGTCAATACTCATTACATTTTATGGTTTAGAGGGATAAATTTTATTATATATAAATCATATCTCAATGAACCAGAGTTTTTAAATGCATGCAGAATTTTAAAGCTCCACATCCTATAAAAATGTTAAGTGCTTCAATACTTCCTACCTCAAGAAAAAAATTCCCTATATAACAGAATATTTTGAAATGATATTTCCATACTAACATTGATGGAGTGCTCCAAAGCAGTGCATAGAAGAACACTTATTTTTCTAGATTAATGAGGAAGAAAAAAACCATAAAATTAAACCTAGTTCTCCCCCCCAAAAAAGGAAGAATAAGCAAATTTATTAAAAATGGTAAAATGTGGGGTGAGAAAAAAGATATTGACAATGAATAGAAATGACTATTTTAAAATATGGATGATATTCTAAACTATGTATTAGTAATTACCATTATCAATACTCTATAGACTGCTGAAGTATGAAATAACAAAGTGAGAAGTCACAAAACAAAAAACATAAATAGACCAATAGTCTAGTCACAGAGGAAGTAGAAACAGTTCTAAAAAATGTATGTCTCTGGGGCGCCTGGGTGGCTCAGTCGGTTAAGCATCTGCCTTTGGCTCAGGTCATGATCCTGGGGTCCTGGGATCGAGTCCTGCATCGGGCTCCCTGCTCAGTGGGGAGCTCTCTCTCTCAAATAAACAACAAAAAAATTTTAATTATGTCCCCAAAAAACAAAGGGTACTAATGGAGTTTCTAAAGTAGTGTCTTAAATTTCCAAAATACAACTTACTCCCTTATGTTACCCAAAGTATTCCAAAATATAGAAAACAGCATGTAACTCAATTTGTTTTTTATGAGGTAAATGTGGTTTGGGTGATACAACCTAAAGGTACATGAAAAAACTAAACAATAACTCATTCTCACTTTTGAACATAAATACAAAAATCCAAAATAAAATCTAGGATATAAAATGTGAGTTTAGGACCAAGTCTGCAGTGGGAATTGGTTCCAGTAAGGGGGCGAAGGCACACACCAGAGGGTATAGCCAATAAGAGGTTGCTACAAAGACATGACAGGCTTCACCCGAACCCAGACGCTTGATTTAGGCTTTCTTTTTGTATCTTATTGCATTGGCCAAAACTTCTAAACAGTGATACGTAAACGGGCTTTCTTGTTCTTGGTTTTAATGAGAAATGCTTTTCCATTGAAAATAATGAGTGGATTCCTTTTAAAAAATAAATAAATAAATAAAGGAGGAGATTGACATTTGTTAAGAAAAATAATCCAAATTTTGGAAATAAAGCAGAAGGATGACTGAATGTCTTTTTCAATCCTGCCAAAGTTTTATTCAATAGCCCCTACCCCAACTCCAGGGATTATTTCATCCTCTAATAGAATGTACCTTTTTTTAATTTACTATTTACCATTGATACAGGCTGAGCCTCTGTGTAGTTACATGTTAACTTGTACACTCAAGACTTTTGTCTGGTGGAGATGCAAATGACTGTCGTCTAGTACAAAAAGATAACCCCAAAGGTTATAGTTTTATTGCTCTGTAGGGCAGGAACCTATTTTGTCTGTAAGGGAGCAGACTTGCCTCAGCATGCCTTTCCCCATTCTGTGAACCAGCCCAGTCCTCCTGCTGGTTTCCTGTGTTAAAAAGATCTCTTACACATACTCAGTGTACACTTGGACAAAAGTCATGTCTTTAACTTTTTCAAAAATTATGCGTTCAACAAAGAATGACACCAGTAACTGCCTAATTATAATGGTACTAGGGGCTATGAAAGAAAAGGGGATAGCCTCTCCTGGCCAAGGGGTCCTGAAGGAAATGGTGCCTTTATGAACGGAGGCCTGGGGGCTGGCTGGGCTTGCCGGGGACACAGGTGCAGGGAAGAGCCTGAGTTAGTCCTTCCTAAGGTGATTTTCTAACTGCATCTAAACATTCCCAAAGTCACAGAAGTAGCCAAAAGTTATTCTCTACCACTATTGAAGCAGATTTGTCTTGTATTTCTACACCAAAGCAGTCTTCAAAATAAAAATAATAAATAATAATGAGAATAGTATCTACTGCTGACTATTTACGATGTTCTAGTTGTGGTACTAAACACTTCAGGTGAATTATTTTCAATCCTCATGACAACTCTACAAGCCAGTTACCATAATTATCTCCATTTTACGGATGAGAAAATTGAGGCTCAGAGATTAAGATATATGCCCAACAGTACACAATGGGCCTGCCAGGTTTCAGACCTTAACTCCTTTGTTATCCTGCCTCTTCCAGAGATATTTCTCCAAGGGTGTACTACTGCATAATGGGGAAGGGTTACATTATTTTCATTTTTTCTTACATATCCCTTGCAGCTTAACACATCATGGCAAGAAGGGAACAGGTGGACAATTCCCTTATGTGAAGGGCGCTGTGATTCAGTGCGTTCATTCGCTGATCCTGTTCATTTCGTAAAGCTTCCTGCAGCCGCGATTTGGAAGTGAAAAGCAGGGTTTGCTTGGAGTGGCTTTTCAACCATAAAGAGTGTCTTGTTGAAAACATGTTTACTCCATGCCTCTGCTTTTAACTACTGCCCAACACAGCTCACTCTCTTGCTTTTCTCTCATTTCTAAGCCTTGCGCACTCATCCAAAAGCTTTTAGCCCAACCGAGTGGGCAAAAAGCCTTCTCTACCATTTCTCTTGCAACTGGTTCTGAGTTTCTTTCAAGTGTTTGTTTAACTATTTGGCCAAGGATCGAGAGTCCTATTGTAAGCAAAGAGTCCATTTGCCTTGATTATGTGTGAGCTTTCCAGAGTTTGCTGATTTTTTGTTCCTTTTCTTTTATTCCTTTTCTTTCTCCATTGGTACCTCCTGCTTTTAAACTGAGGATTATACAAAAAATGCAGTTTTCTGGCTACCTTACTTAGTCTTATATTCAAAGAGAACACAAGTGCCTTCTGTATTTACAGGAGTATTCTCCGAGTGACGCAAAAGGATATTGAATTCGTCCTGTGTCCCTGTGGCTCGGAGTCTAATACAGCCATAGCCCCTCATGACTTTTTCTTTTCTAATCTTGAACAGCATACAACAAAATCACAGAATTTTAAAATATCTGAACTAAAGGCCGCTTAGAGATCATCTAGTCCAACTTCTACATTTTATACAGCGGAAAAGAAGGCAGGTGAACTTCCAGTGCTAAGACCTCCTCCAAGTATATTCATATTTACTTGGTATTCTATATTTTGCATTCCCAATTGTATACTCTTTGAGAACAGAGACATCCCTACTTAAACTTCTTTTATACCTCATTTGCTACAGATATCTATGTGTTTAGTAGACCAAGAACTTTGCTCTAAACTGAATGAGATTAGATCCAACCCATAAGAGATGCACAAAGTTTTAAATGAAATATGGAGTCCTGGAGAAATTTCATCCCAGCTTAATGGGTCTGTTGGGGGAGACTTTGGATTTTACTCTGTTTATTCTGTATGGATACACCCTTATAAAAACTTCAGACAATACGTAACTATACAGAGTAAAATATGAAAGACCTCCAAATTTCCTTACCCTTTTTACTTCCCACCCCATTCTAAGTCATTATAGCATAAAGTGTACTGTTCTAGGCCTTTTCAATATACTTCTATACATGTGGAGAGTTTGTCTTTTTTTATGTAAATGAGACCATGCTTTATTCATTGTTCTGAAACTTGCTTTTTCACTTAAAAACATATCTTGGAGATCTTTCCATATCAGTACATATGCATGGTGTTCCATTAAATGGGTGTAGCACATATTACTTAGCCACCCCCCTATTAATGAGTGTTGAAAGTGATTGTAATTTTTTGCTATAATGAACAACACTGCATTCTGTATTAATTCAGAATGGATTCCTAGAATGACATTGGGGGATTAGTGCTCACTTACTCTGAGTGAATGGATCAAAGTTAGCAGGAAAGATTCACACCCAGTACCTTGACAGATGGCCTTAGACAAATCACTCCAGACTCATGGCTGCCCCACCTAATTCAGAGAATGACATGGGTTCAAATGAATTAAATTATGAAGTCTCTGGGAACCATGAACGGCTATATAAATGAAAGCAACTGATTACCCAAAGATAGCAATATATGTTATGGCATCAATAAACCACACATGTGGCTGCACTGCGTGCTCTATAAGGAACACCTTACTGATGTCTCAGTATCCTTTTCTGGTTTGGGTGTAACTCCCCTTTCCGTGGTGAAGTTGCCCCTCTCCCAACTCCATCCATGTAGTTCTAGGTCTAGTGCCACCAATTAGAGCACATAGCGGTTGTTCTGATGGTGGACATGTGACCTCCACAGGCCAATAAGGGCTTTGCCCTAGGAGTCTTCAAATCAGGCCAGGGGAGAGAAAAGTATCTCTCAGAATGACATAAGCAAGATGGCTGAATAAGATGTCCTTTGCTAGTAATCCCCCTTCACAACAATAATTTGGCATCTACCCATGGATAAAAGTACCTTCCTGGAAACTGGGATTCAGGTAGGAGATCATGAAATCTGTGCAATCCAAGGCTCAGGAGAGCTGTTTTGAGAAGGCACGCTTGCAATCAGGCTGCTGACGCCTATGGTGGTCCCAGCTTCAGAAACAGAAACTACTCTGTACCCCTAAGACCTTGGCTACAGCTCCATTTGGCTTTGGGTCTGTCACCATTACGATATGTCAACAGAACGGGTAGGAGTCATGTCCACCCAAGCAATGGGTAATAGACATACAGACCTCAGTCCTGGCTGTAGATACTGAAAGTCTGTGAACTGGTGCCAGCCCTTCTTAGCCATAATCTAAGAGCCCCTTGCCCTTCATTGCACTGATTAACAGACATATGGATCTTGGTTCTGGCTGTGGACTCTGAAATGGTCCATAAACCAGCTCCCGCCCCTCTCAGCCAAGATCTGGGAGTCCCTGGAAGTTAACCTGCCAAACGTGGTCAGACTGCAGATTCTGAAGGGGGCCTATATTAGGCACCCCTCCCAGCTATAGTCCACTAGTTAGCCTGTTGGCACAGGGATCAGGCAGGAGGCATTCGCTTCTGTACCACAGAGATCCTGAAAAGGCCCTCTACTAAGCTCCAGCCCCTCCAGTCATGGTCAGGGACCAGTTCAGCATACCCAGGAATCTGGCAGAAGACACCCACCTGTGCCTTCAGAGCCAGGTCTGCAGACCTCAAACTTGGCTGTGGAACCTGCAACAATGCTGGGGCTCAGTTCCAGCCCCTCTCAGCCACTGTCCAGGGGTAGTCCTGTCTACCCAGGAACCCATGCAGTGACCATGCCGCAGCCTTTCCAGGGGAAGGAGCCACACCTGCTATATTCCTGGTAATAGGCAGCCTGTCAGAGGACCCAACTATGGACCCTGATACAGATGCTTATCCCAGCGCCACTCTACTAAACAAGGTATCAGAAGCAGCTCCATCCACCCAGGGACCAGAGAGGATCCATATCCAGCCAAGCAACCTGTTACAAGCCCACCAACAGCGGGCCCCACTGCAGACCCAGCCAACAGCCTAGAAATCCACTCCCACCCAGTAAGACTGTTATTCTGGAGGTAATCCCATTAGCCCAAAGAACTGACAGGAGAAAGTCTACCTGTTGGAACCAGTCTGTAGAGTATGGAAGAGGTATTTGTTCCTTTGAACACACAGACACTGATATAAAGCTACATGGGTCACAAAGAACTAAATACGACACCACCAAAGAAAACTAATAAAGCTCCAGTAAGTGAGCCCAAAGAAATGTAGATCTACAAATTACCTGCCAAAGAATTCAAAATAGTCATCTTAAAGAAACTTAATAAAATACAAGAGAGCTCAGATGGAAAACTAAACAGAATCAAGAAAACAATGTATGAAGAATCAACAGAATCACCAAGTGAAAAGACAACCCATAGAATGGAAGGAAATATTAGCAAACCATGTATCTATAAGGGGTTAATAACCAAAATATATAAGGAACTCAAACAACTCAATAGCAAAAGAACAAATAATCCAATTAAAAATGGGCAGAAGACCTGAATAGACTTTTTTTTCAAAGAAGGCATACAAATCGCCAAGAGGTACATGTAAAGATATTCAACATCACTAACCATCAAAAAAATGCAAATCAAAACCACAATAAGATAACACATCACACCTGTTAGAGTGGCTATTTTCAAATAGACAAGAGATAACAAATGCTAGTGAGGATATGTAAAAAGAGAATCCTGGTACACTATTGGTGGGAATGTAAATTGGTGTAGCCATTACAGACAAGAGTATGGAAATTCCTCAAAAAATTAAAAATAGAAAGGGGCATATGCACCCCAATGTTTATAACAACATAATCAACAATAGCCAAACTATGGAAAGAACCCAAGTGTCTAGATGAATGGATAAAGAAGATGTGGTGTATATTTATACAATGGAATATTATTCGGCCATCAAAAAGAATGAAATCTTGCCATTTGCAGCAATGTGGATGGAACTAGAGAGTAGAATGCTAAGTGAAATAAGTCAACCAGAGAAAGATAAATACCATATGATTTCACTCATATGTAGAATTTAGGAAACAAAACAGATGAATGTGGGAAGAGATGGAAAAAAAGAGAGGAGAGGGGGGAGGCAAACCATAAGAGACTTTTAATAATAGAGAGCAAACTAAAGGTTGATGGAGGGAGGTGGGTGGGATATGGACTAAATGGGTGATGGGTATTAAGGAGGGCACCTGTTATGATGAGCATTTGTTATGGGTGTTGTATATAAGTGATGAATCACTAAATTCTACTCCTGAAACCAATATTACATTGCATGTTAACTAATAGAATTTAAATAAAAATTTGGAAAGAAAAAAATTAAAAATAGAACTACCAAATGATCCAGCAATCCCACTTCCAGGTAGATATATAAAGGAAATGAAATCACTATCTCAAAGAGGTATCTGCACCCTATCTGTTCACTGCAACATTATGTACAATAGCCAAGACATAGAAACAACTTAAGGGTTCATCAACAACTGAATGGATAAAGAAGATGTGGGGTGTGTGTGTGTGTGTGTATACACACAATGGAATATTATTATTCAACCATAAAAAAAGGAAATTCTAACATTTGCAACAATACAAATGGACTTTGAAGGCATTATGCTAAGTGAAATAAATCAGAGAAAGACATAAACCGCATGATCTCACTTATATGAGGAATCTAAAAACAAACAAAGCCAAATTCATAGAAACAGAGAGCAAAATGGTGACTTCCACGAGTGAGGTGGAGGGAGAAATGAGGAGGTATAGGTCAAAGGGTACAAACTTTCAGTTATAAGATGAACAAGTTCCGAGGATCTAATGTACACCATGGAGACTATAGTTAACAGTACGGTATCATATACTTGAAAGTTGTTAAAAGAATGAAATGTTCTCACTACAAAAAAGTTGTAACTATATAAGGTGACAGCTGTAATCACTTATTTACTTATTACATTTATTGTAATCATTTCACAATATGTATGTGTATCAAATCATCAAGTTGTACACCTTAAACTTATACAACCTTATATGTCAATTATATCTCAATAAAGCTGTGAGGAAAAGAGAAATGTATCCCTCTCAGGAGCTGAAGCTGTGAGATGTGGTGTGGTGAGCCCAGGCTAGTTGGCCGTGTCTCCAGCCATGTGGGGAAAGTCAATCTGGAAGATAGAGAAATGCATTCCCTTATGGCACTTAGGGCCCTGGTTCTGGTTTCTGAGCCTAACCCTGAGGCCTCTTTCTCAGGTCACGCTTGCCTTTTAATACATTCCTCCTTTTGCCTAAATAGTTTGAGTTAGGCAGCAATAACCTGTATTAAATTTCTGCAAACTGCTGCCATTTCTATCTTTGGTTCTTCTCACTGTTATCCACTTTTTCCCCACCCAACTGGCATGAAGCAAAAGGTTGTTCCTGGTGGAAGAATGACTTTGATTTGCTTTCTTTATCTGAGCAAGATAACCACACATGTACTCCAACAGAAAGTATTTTGACAGGGAAAACATGAGACCTCCTTGGGTACAGCAGTATCTTTCATATTTCTGATTATCTTTCATAACCTGACTCTTATCCATGTGATAGGAGAGAGTGAAGATGCAGTGAGAACCAGATTTCTATAAATGACCATCTTCAGCTACAGCAAGAACAAAGCCATTGCTATTTTCCAAACTTCAAAATCCACGTGCACACTTAAAACTGAACTCTGGTTCTCACAAAATGATTACCGTCATGACATTTTCTAGAAGAGAACATTTCTTTTTGGAGAAGCAGCTGTGGCCCTGAACGTCCCTCTGTCCTTGCTATTAGGGTATGTTTAAATATACTCTAAGAAGAATTATCAAAAAGAAGCTTTGTCACCATTCCACTTTAGACCTCTTCTTTTCTTCAAATATTTATATTTGAGAGCTAGTTCTGTGGCACTAAGATAAAGACTTTGTCACTTTAATGCTAAGACTGCTGAATTGTTTTTCAGTAAAAGTAGAATTAAATAGTAGCAGCTTGCTGATTAGAGGGGAAACACTTGTCTTTCAGAGACGTAACAACCTGGATTTAATAATCCCATCTACATCACATAACACAGATTTAAAGTTAGTGTCTCCCTACAAAAAAATATCTGATCTGACACTAACCTGCTTCAGTGATCTTGAACAAACCACTTTTAAATTCCATGAGTCTGTTTACTTATCTGTAAAATTAAAAAAAAAAAGCTCAGCTCATGGTTATTGTGATAATTAAATGAAATTTTATATGTACACTCTACCTATTAAACTATCAGCACAGTGCCTGGAGCATATTATATGTTCAATATGTGATAAGGAACATTATATTATTGTTAGTAATGATTGCTAACACTTGAGTACTTAAATTGAATACTTAATACTTCCTAACACTTGAATACTTAAAAATACCAAAATTCTCATTTTGATCCTAATAATAATCATGGATAACAGAAGCAATGAGTGTCCTCTCCACTTTAGAGATGAACAAATTGAGGTTCAGAAAGGATAAATGGTTTGTCCAAGATCACATTTCTAGCTAGGAAACAGTGGATCTGAAATTCAAACCAAGCCACTCTGGATCAAGACCCCTTCTCCTGGAGTGCCTGGCTGGCTCAATCAGTAGAGCATGTGACTCTTGATTTGGGGGTTGTGAGTTCAAACACCATGTTGGGTATAGAGATTACTTTAAAAAAAAAAAAGACCCCTCTCTTGCCCTATACAATACTACCTTGCATTAATGATATAAATAAATAATGGGGCGCCTCGGTGGCTCAGTCAATTAAGTGTCCAACTCTTGGTTTTGGCTCAGGTCATGATCTCATGGGTCATGGGATCAAGCCCCGTGTGGGGCTCTGTGCTCAGTGAGGAATCTGCTTGAAGATTCTCTCCCTCTGCCTCTCCCCTCACTCACACTCTCTCTTCTCTCTCTCTCTTTCTCTCTCTCAAATAAATAATTAAATAAATAAATAAAATGAAATTCAATCAACAAGATTTTTAAAATACTGAGCACCTCATAGGTGTCAGGCACTGTTCTAAGCACTGAGGATAATGCCAAGAGCAAAATGGACAAAAATCTCTCTTCCCATTCCTGAGGGGGAAGACAGTCAACAAAAGAATAAATAAGTAAAATATATGGTATATCAAATGATGGGAGTACCATAAAGAAAATTAAAGCAGGGGAAGGGGTGTGCCCAGGAGTAGAGGACAGAATACAGTTTTAAAAATGATAGCCTAGGTTGACCTCATTGAGAAAGGGACAACTTGAATAAAGATCAGGGGAGGTGAGAAAAGAAGCCATGCCTACATCCTGCAAAAAAGCAATCCAGCAAAAGGTAACAGGAAAAGCAAAGACCCTGAAGTGAGAGGTGCTACATGTGTCCCAAGAATAACAAGGAGGCCAGACTAATGCAGAGTGAGCGAGTAGGAGAGGACTATGGGGTGAGGGCAGAGAAGTAGTGAGGGAGAGTGGGGTGGCCAGAGGGAGAAGAGCAGGTAGGACTTCAATAGTGTGTTACCCTGAGATGAGAGCCTCTGGAGGCCTTAGTGCAGGGGAATGTCATGGTTTGAATCACATTTGGAAGGATGGCTCTGGCTGCTGTACTGACATGAGACTATCGGGAATTAAGGGTAAAAGCAGGGAAACATGATGGGAGAGCACTGTAAGACAGAGAGGAAGAGGGCTTGGACCAGGATAATAGTAGTACAAAGAGTGAGAAAGTGGCCAAATTTTGGATAGATTCTTTTTCATTATGAAAATTTTCAAACATTATAAAAGTAGGGAGAATAATACAGAAAATTCCCATAAATATATCACCCAGATTCAGTAATTGTCAAGGTTTTGCCACATTTGCTTAATTTCTTTTTTGCTGAAGTGTTTTAAAGTAAATCACATACATCATATCATTTCACTGCTACATATTTTCTACAATACACATTTCTTTAAAAATATGAACATTTCGGGGCGCCTGGGTGGCTCAGTTGTTAAGCGTCTGCCTTTGGCTCAGGTCATGATCCCAGGGTCCTGGGATCGAGCCCCGCATCGGGCTCCCTGCTCCGTGGGAAGCCTGCTTCTCCCTCTCCCACTCCCCCTGCTTGTGTTCCCTCTCTCGCTGTGTCTCTCTCTGTCAAAAAATAAATAAAATCTTAAAAAAAAAAATGAACATTTCTCATCGGCTAAAGAATGGATAAAGATGTGGTATATATATATACAATGGAATACTACTCAGCCAACAAAAAGAATGAAATCTTGCCATTTGCAATGACATGGATAGAACTAGAGGGTATTATGCTAAGTGAAATAAGTTAATCAGAGAAAGACAAATACCATATGATTTCACTCTTATGTGGAATTTAAGAAACAAAACAGATGAACATAGGGGAAAGGAAGGAAAAATAAGATGAAATCAGAGAAGGAGACAAACCATAAAAGACTCTTAACTCTAGGAAACAAACTGAGGGTTGCTGGAGGGGAGGTGGGCAGGGGGTGGGGTAACTGGGTGATGGGCATTAAGGAGGGCATGTGATGTAATGAGCACTGGGTGTTATATGCAACTGATGAATCACTAAACTCTACCCCTGAAACTAATAATACACTATATGTTAAATTGAATTTAAATTTTAAAAAATATGAATATTCCCTACATATATAGATTATCATACCTAAAAATTATCTATAACTCTTTGGTATCAACTCAGACCATAATCCAATTTCCCTAATTGTATTTAAAATTCCTTTTATAGGGACACCTGGGTGGCTCAGTTGGTTAAAGCATCTGCCTTCGGCTCAGGTCGTGATTCCAGTGTCCTGGGATCAGCCCCACACTGGGCTCTCTGCTCAGCAGGGAGCCTGCTTCTTCTTCTCCCTTTGCCCCTCCCCCTTGCACATGCACTCTCTCTCAAATAAATAAATAAAATCTTCTTTAAAAATTCATTTTATAGTCTTCAAATATGTTGCCTAGTATTTATATTTTCTCTTTCAAATAAGTTTTATATAAATCTCAATTTAAAGGTTAGGAAATTAGCACTGGGGGAGTTTTAGTAATTTTCCCAGGACCCCATGATTAGTATGGAGTGGTGGTGACATCTAAAGCCATGCAGACTGACTTCAAAGCCCAGATTCTAGCCACTACAATCTACAACACCACCTCCACATTTAGCTTATGAAGTAGCAAAAAGAGCTGGATTAAATGTCAGTAAACCCTGGCCTCCAGGCATGACTTTTCCACAGGCAAGTACCTGGGTAACTCTCTGGACCAAGTTTCCTCATCTGCAAAATGGTTACAAAAATAATTTGTCTCAGGGCTATGAATGAGAAGTCACTATAAACTGTGAAGTCCTGACTCTATAAAGCCCACCTACATTTAAGATTTTTGCACAGTAAACTAGTCTCTATTTTTCTGTGCAAAATTTATTTTAAATCTCTTTTATGATATTCTGTACTAAATCCTTTCGTTGAATATAAACTATCTTCAGGAAAATAATTTTTCCTTTCTTGAGATCAAAATGCAAGTAGATGGAAAATAATCACTGAAATTATTTTGCCTCTGAAGGTAAGACGAAAAAATATTCCAGAATTTATAGGATCCCCTGTATTGCTCCAAGATCATGCTCAGTCAGTCCCACACCCTACAGGAATCCCACTAGCACATGAGCTGGGCCCAAGTGAGGAAGAAAAAATTACATGGTATAAAAGCAAATTCCAGATGTACATAGCAGATTGAGAAATTATGAGTAAGAAGTTCAAATGTTTTAGAGTCCATGTTTTTAGGAAAACACCTAGATGGAAAGCCCTAACTGTGGCTTTCTCATAACAGACTAAGCCAAACAGAGGAAACCAAAGTATCTGACAGTTGATCTAAGCCTGCATTTCTTCCTTTACTTCTTTCCCAACTTCTGCTCAACCAGAAATAAATGGGAAGCTATAAAATAAATCATAAAAGTAAAATAAAATAAAGATTAGTTTTTCATGGTCCTCAGGATAAAAACAGAAATGTGTGGGCTGTTTTGGCCTGAGTATAATTAAAAGATGGGTTTACTTATACATAAGTCTTACTTTTGTCTTATTTTCCAGAAGCAGAACCTCAGCCAAAAATTCTGGTGCAAGTTACTTATTAAGGAAATTCTCCTAGAAGAAACCTTATAGGTTTCTTATAGAGTGGGAAAAAGGAGATATCAGTGATCTTACAAAACCTGGAATTCACAACTATCAAGGTGGAAGAGCTTGAATAAATATCCCCAGATTTAATTTGGACCTCTAAAAGATAACATCACCCAAGCAGCTATAATTTTTCATACACAATGTCTGTCAACTAATCAAAAATTTCCATGTGAGCTAAGAGACAGACCCAAGAGAACAACAACAAACAAACAAAAAAAAAAACAGACAACAGAAACAGACCAACAGATGACCCCGATATTAAGTTACCAGAAACTGGTGTTAAAATAAGAAATAAAAATAAATTTAAAGCAGGAGACATCTGTACCACCCCATTCACCCTTTAATCCTGTGCCCTAAAGAAATACTTTAGACACTTCCAGCAATTTCTTCTGTTATTTACCTCAATTTTCACAAATGATATGCTCATGTTGCAATCACTGAATTTATCCATTTTAGCTCTTATCTATTGACTTGATTGATTTTGATTGATAAGATTTTTAGCTCTCTTTCAACTTTCCTACCTTGCAAATCTCTTACATAACTCATTCCTTTCCTTCTTCCCATACAATATATTAACAATAAATATACAGTTAAATCAACATTCACTGTTTACTTTGAGGATTATGTGAACACTGATTTCTACTGAGCCAATGATTGTACTACACAGTTCCCTTCATGTACAACTTAGACAGTTTGGGCTTATTGGCTTACTTTTCATTTTATATTTTTTACATACCTATCATTAATTCTCCCTCAAACCCCCAAATAAATTTATAAAACCTCTTTCAATACTAATTTCTGCATGGCCAGATGAATATGGTTAACTATCAGTTCCATTTTATTCTCTCTAAAAACTTCCCTCCTAAAGTCTTCCATAGCCTCCTGCTCCAAAATATACTGGTTGCTCTCTAAGTTTAATGTACAGCTATCATCTTGGCACCTGATTATCTGTAAAACTAGGAATTCCTTTCTTTATCTGCTATACTGAAGCCCACATTTCCTGGATTCCATGTCTTGTTTTGGTATACCTTGCTTTAGAAATAAATAACTAAAATGCTTGATACTCTGCATGTCTGAAAATGACCTTATTATCCTTCTCATAGTTGACTAAGTTTTGCTATGCATAGAATTCTAGCTAGAAAGTTATTTCCCTCAGAATTTTGAAGGCCCCCCTCCACTGTCTTCTGGTATCTATATTGTTGGTTGAAATGTCTGAAATCTTATTCCCAGTTCTTTATATGTGACTTGCTTTTATTAATCTCTAAAAAATTCCAGGATCTTCTCTCTATCCATAATATTCTGAAATTTTATAGTGATTTGCCTCAGTAAGGACTGTTCTTAAGTTTGGCTTTGGAAGATTCTCAAGTTCTTTAATTCATAGAAATTAAATTATCTCTTTGATAAATTCCTTCATATCAAAACTCTTATCAAATTCTTGTTATCTATTTTTGGACCTCCTGAAATCATCTTTAATTTCTCTTATCTGCAGGATAAATAACTTGCTTCTCCTAATTTCAATAAAATGGAGTTTGTCTATACTTATTCTCCCTGTTGCTTTGATGTGATTTTGTAAGAGAAGATAGAACTAAAATATCTAATTCTATTCTCTTTAAACTGAGCATTACTAAATTGCTTTTTTGTTCAATATTATGGAGAAAAAATTGATGTACATCACTATATAAGTTTAAGACATATAAAATGATGGTTTTATTTACATATATTGTGAAATGATTACAGCTAATATCCATCATCTTATATAGGTACAATAAAAGGAAAAGAAAGAAGAAAAAAAATAAAAAATTTCTCATGATGAAAACTCCTAGGATTTACTCTCTTAACAACTTTCCTACATATCATACAGAAGTATTAGCTACAGTCACCATGTTGTAAATTACATTCTAGTACATATTTACCTTATAATTAGAAGTTTGTACCTGATAGTGCTGTTTTATTGTTTTATTTTTTTATTATGTTATGTTAGTCACCATATTACTGTATGGTCTACTACTGTATGGGGACTTCATCAAGATTAAAAGTTTCTGCACAGCAAAGGAAACAGTCAACAAAACAAAGACAACCCAGGAATGGGAGAAGATATTTACAAATGACACTACAGACAAAGGGCTAATATCCAAGATCTATAAAGAACTTCTCAAACTCAACACCCAAAAAACAAATATCAAGTCAAAAAATGGGCAGAAGACATGAACAGACACTTCTCTTCTCTAGAGAGAAGAACAGACACTATCTTCTCTAAAGAAGATATACAAATGGCTAACAGACACATGAAAAAAATGTTCATCATCATTAGCCATCAGGGACATTCAAATCATTAGTTTTTAATGTGGTGTTCCATGATTCATTGTTTGCATATAACACCCAGTGCTCCCTGCAATACATGCCCTCCTTAATATCCATCACTGGACTAACCCATCCTCCACCACCACCCTCCCCTCTAAAACCCTCAGTTTGTTTCTCAGAGTCCATAGTCTCTCATGGTTCATCTCCCCCTCTGATTTCCCCCCTTCATTTTTCCCTTCCTTCTCTTAATGTCCTCCGTGCTATTACTTATGTTCTACAAATAAGTGAAACCATATGATAATTGACTTCCTCTGCTTGACTTATTTCACTTAGCATAATCTCCTCCAGTCCCATCCATGTTGATGCAAAAGCTGGGTATTCATCCTTTCTGATGGCTGAGTAATATTCCATTGTATATATGGACCACATCTTCTTTATCCCTTCATCTGTTGAAGGGCATCTTGGCTCTTTCTACAGTTTGGCTATTATGGACATTGCTGCTATGAACCCTGGGGTGCATATGGCCCTTCTTTTCACTACATCTGTATCTTTGGGGTAAATACCCAGTAGTGCAATTGCTGTGCCATCCCGATCAAAATACCAACGGCATTTTTCAAAGTGCTGGAACAAACAATGCTAAAATTTGTATGGAAAAAGACCCTGAACTGCCAAGGAAATGTTGAAAAAGAAAAACAAAATGGAGGTTTCACGTTGCCTGATTTCAAGATATATTACAAAGCAAGGATCACCAAGACAGCATGGTACTGGCATAAAAACAGACATATAGACCAATGGAACAGAATAGAGAGCCCAGATATGGACCCTCAACTCTATGGTCTAATAATCTTTGACAAAGCAGGAAAAAATATGAAATGGAAAAAAGACAGTCTCTTAAATAAATGGTGCTGGGAAAATTCGATAACCACATGCAGAAGAATGAAACTCGACCATTCTCTTACACCATACACAAAGATAAACTCAAAATGGATGAAAGACCTCAATGTGAGACAGCAATCCATCAAATCCGAGAGGAGAACATAGGCAGTAACCTCTTCGACATCAGCCACAGCAACTTCTTTCAAGACACGTCTCCAAAGGCTAGTGAAACAAAAGCAAAAATGAACTTTTGGGACTTCATCAAGATTAAAACCTTCTGCACAGCAAAGGAAACAGTCAACAAAACAAAGAGACAACCCAGGAATGGGAGAAGATGTTTGCAAATGACACTACAGACAAAGGGCTAATATCCAAGATCTATGAAGAACTTCTAAATTCAACACCCAAAAAACAAATATCAAGTCAAAAAATGGGCAGAAGACATGAACAGACACTACTCTAAAGAAGACATACAAATGGCTAACAGACACATGAAAAAATGTTCATCATCATTAGCCATCAGGGAAATTCAAATCAAAACCACATTGAGATATCATCTTACACCACTTAGAATGGCAAAAATTGACAAGGCAAGAAACAACAAATGTTGGAGAAGTGTTGAGAAAGGGGAACCCTCTTACACTGTTGGTGGGAATGCAAGTTTGTATAGCCACTTTGGAAAACACTGTGGAGGTGCCTCAAAAAATTAAAAATAGAGCTACCCTATGACCCAGCAATTGTTCTATTGTTTTAGAAAGTTACAACAAACTATGGAAAGAGCCAAGATGTCCACCAACAGATGAATGGATAAAGAAGATGTGTCACACACACACCCACACACACACACAATGGAATATTATGCAGCCATCAAAAAAATGAAATCTTGCCATTTGCAACGATGTGGATGGAACTAGAAGATATTATACTAAGCGAAATAAGCCAATCAGAGAAAGACATATATCATATGATCTCACTGATATGAGGAATTCTTAATCTCAGGAACAAACCTGGGGTTGCTGGAGTGGTGGAGGGGTGGGAGGGATGGGGTGGCTGGGTGATAGACATCGGGGAGGGTATGTGCTATGGTGAACGCTGTGAATTGTGTAAGACTGATGAATCACAGACCTGTACCTCTGAAACAAATAATACATTATATGTTAAAAAAAAAAGAAAGAAAGAAAAGATAGTAGGAAGGGAAAAATGAAGGGGGGGAGGAATCGGAGGGGGAGATGAACCATGAGAGACTATGGCCTCTGAGAAACAAACTGAGGGTTCTAGAGGGGAGGGGGGTGGGTGATGGGTTAGCCCAGTGATGGGTATTAAGAAGGGCACGTACTGCATGGAACACTGGGTGTTATACGAAAGCAATGAATCATGGATCACTACATCAAAAACTAATGATGTATTGTATAGTGCCTAATGTAACAATAAAATAAAATTTAAAAAAGTAAAAAATAAATAGGTACATAGCAACATTATTAAGCACAGTCACTTCATGCTGGGACTTTGTACTCAGAAAAGCTGTCTAGAAGCCAGAGAAAAAAATATACTTTGAAAATGTTTCAAAAACATAAAATATTTTCTTAACTACTAAATATAAGTATTAGAGCCTCTTATTCCTTTTACCCCTATTATCTAACCACCAATTTATTTGATGGACTGGAAGAGAGCACTGGAAAAAGAACTCTTGAAATATTTGCAATGTGTTTAAATGTCCAAGTAATTAGCTTCTGAGACCTTCTACTCTAGTTAAGCAACAGAATATATTACTATGCTTCATTTATCCAGGGTCCTTGAAAAATGAAGGATTTCACCTAAGTTAAAAGTCCATGGAACACTGCTTTGGTTACCCCCAACCCCAAGTTTTAATCCTTTTAGATGAAAGTCTATGGAGCAGAGCTCTCTAGCAAACACCAGTAACATCACTTGGTGTCAACTGGAATTCACAGGCAGAAGGACAAGAAATACACCATTTACTGTTCACTCAACAGCCCGTGATGCAGCTTAGGCCAAGCACAGAGAACACAGGTTGAGGCTATACTATGGTCTCCAGACCTTCTCTACTTTACTTATTACACAGGAACTATGGAACAGTCTTACAACAGGAACAATCTGAGTCTGGATGTCACCCTTGAGGGAATGCTAGAATAACCAACTGTCCAGCACCTGGAGGCCTTAAGGAAATTGTGTTTATATCCAGTGCCATCTGCTGAGAGAAGAAGGAGCCCGCAGTTCCAGAAATCTTAATTCCAGGAAATCTACTAAGAGTCTGCAGGGTTATTCAGGAAGAAATATTACTTCTCTCCACAGTCTTGCCAAACTGACATAATTGTTCTTCCTTCTTATACAGAGTATATATTAATGCCTTTTAGATTTTTGTGCCTCTTTTTGAAGTATTTCTGTCTCCTTCCTTGCTGTCTTCTACCACTTCTCAGGGCCTGGGATGCTAGAGCACCACATCCTCTAGCCTCTAATCTGCCAGGGATTCAGGAACAAAATAATCAAGGATGTTAAGACTGTGTATATAAAATAAGGTTAAATGGCTCCTTAGGCTAAGAAGATCCCTGCAATAAAGAATAAGCAACACTGGCTTTAGTAATTTCCCTCTAGACCAATCGATCTTAAAGTGTGGTCCAGGGAGCCCTGAGGGTCTCCAAGACCCTTTCAGGTGGGTCCTCAAGGTCACAACTATTTTCATAATAATATTAATGCATTACTTGCCTTTTTCACTTTCATTCTCTCATGAATGTAGAGTGGAGTTTTCCAGACTTCATAACATGTGATATCACAACAGACTGTATGCAGAAACAGATATGAGTGAGAATCTAGCTGTCTTCCATTAAAATATTGAAGATATCTGAAAATATGTAAAATAATGCCATTCTCATCATTAATGTTTTTGTTTGGAAAAAGTTATTTTGCCTTAAAAAAAGCTACTTATGTTAACATGTAATAGATTTATTAATTGCTATTTTTAAATGGATTAATAAAGAAATATACTTTCATTTTCTCAACTTTTATTTCAAGTACAGAACATATTGACAAATACAACCCAAATAAACAAGAACTCCTTGAAATTCTTAACGATTTTTAAGAGCACAAAGGGTTCCTAAGACCCAAAAGCTTAAGAATCATCTAGGCAGCCTTTTTGAGAAATCCAACCCATTCGATGCCTTCCTTCAACATACTAAGAAGTGAACCACAAAATCTTGACCTGATGATGTATGTACTAGAGTTTTCTTAACAAATTTTTTTTTTAAAGATTTTATTTATTTATTTGAGAGAGAGAATGAGAGACAGAGAGCATGAGAGGGAGGAGGGTCAGAGGGAGAAGCAGACTCCCTGCCGCACAGGGAGCCCGATGCGGGACTCGATCCTGCGACTCCAGGATCATGACCTGAGCCGAAGGCAGTCGCTTAACCAACTGAGCCACCCAGGCGCCCTCTTAACAAAATTTTAATTCATGTATATCTTACAATATAATGGAGGAAGAGCGAGTGGTTGGGTACTGTACAATCAAATAAAAGTTGCACAACTTAAAAAGACCTAGAAATCTTTTTCAAAGCTGTGTAGACATTGAAACCTGAGAATCTTCCAAAGCCATAAAATGCAGAGTCACCTTGGAAAGTGACTCTAAAGCTATCAGAGTTCTGCTTATGTGGCCTTTCAAGGTGGCCATATTCTTAGTATAGGCTATTGATTTTTTAAAAATTTTTTATATATTGATTTTTTAAAACTAGTTTTATTGTCCTCATAATGGAAAGACTCAAGAATGTGCTTTTCTATGATGGTTCTGTTTATCTATAGTCAACCATGATTATTTGCTTGCTTAAGCTCCATGCTCCTCTTTCCATTCCCACCACTGAAGCCCAGTGGGAAATAAACACTTGTTCCCAATTCAGCAAATGCTGAAATGCATTTCAGTAACTGGATTTGAAACATGGAATTATTGAACTAAACAACTGACTTTCCTTCCCTAAGAAATATCCAACTACAAAGTTGCTTTTCACAAATAAAGGACTTTGAGGGGCGCCTGGGTGGCTCAGATGGTTAAGCGTCTGCCTTCGGCTCAGGTCATGATCCCGGGGTCCTGGGATCGAGTCCCGCATCGGGCTCCCTGCTCCTTGGGAGCCTGCTTCTCCCTCTGCTTCTCTCTCTCTCTCTCTCTGTCTCTCATGAATAAATAAATAAAATCTTTAAAAAAAAAACAAAACAAATAAAGGACTTTGAGTCTTCACAAAATAAAAAATAGGGAAGTTTAGAACCAACCTTGAATACAAATTACAATCATTTTTTCTCATAATCAGATTGCAAATACATTTTAATACTACTCTTTAGATGAATTTAAAATAATGTTAAAATAATGAAGAAAAAAAAGTTTTTTATGTAACATTCTCACCAAACAAAAATAGAGGCACAAAATATAAAACACACTAGAGAATTATGTTTCTTCTTTAGAGATAAGTGACTTAATCAGTAATCTTAACTATTCTAACAAAGAACTCCAGAAGGAAGTCCCTCATCCCTTTGAGAAACCAAAAACTTAATCCCAAACTCCATGCACTAAAACCACTGCACTTTATGTATGGGAAAACTCTTTAAGTTCTCACTTAGAATTGACTTAGTCTTAATTTAGACCAGGAGTCAGCAAACTAGAACCTGTGGACAAATCTAGCCTGCCACCTGTTTTTGTAAATAAAGTTTTATTGAAAACACAGCTATGCTCATTTATTCACATATTATCTATGGCTGCTGTTGCACTATACCAGCAGAGTTGAGTAGCTGCAACGGAAACTCTGTGGCCCACAATGCCTTAGATCTCTACATTAAAAGTTTGCCAACCCTTAATTTAGAACAAATTCTAAAAAGATGAGAAATATTTTTCAACACACAGTAGATTGGAAGCAGAAAAGATGTGGGTAGAAGATATCTTAAAGCTGGGTGTGCTGACCTCAGAGGGCAGTGGCCACTATTGGCCTGTTCCTAAGAAGAAGACCAAAGAACTCTAAAAGGAGTTCCTAAAATTAAACCATCAAAGAAGTAGGCTTAAGAAGTCCCCTTGTCTTGAGAAACAAACTGAGGGTTCTAGAGGGGAGGAGGGTGGGGGGATGGGTTAGCCTGGTGATGGGTATTAAAGAGGGCACGTTCTGCACTGGGTGTTATACACAAACAATGAATCGTGGAACACTACATCAAAAACTAATGATGTAATGTATGGTGATTAACATAACATTAAAAAAAAAAAAGTCCCCTTGCCTTAATGGTAGATAACTGAAAAGCCAGCTCTGCCCAAGTGCTCCCATAGGATTGACTTGAAGCTTGGCTGCAACCATGTTCAGGTCAGCTTCTCCCTCTGCCCAATTCTGTCTTCCTCACTTCCTTTTCAGTGTATCACCCAAAAGCAGTGTGTATGCAGCTACTCATCTCAGCATCCAATCTAAGACTTTACAGAGAGAAGCATGGCAACCCATGTTGGCCTTAGTCTTTAAGCAAAATTGCAATCAACTCAATAAACATTTATTGATTACCTAGATCCCTAGCACTACACCAGGCACTGTTGAAGATTACAAGATGAGTAAGATACACTCCCTGCCTTCAAGGATCTGACAATTTACATAATGTCTATAGTTGCTATTGTGCTACCCAAGGTGATTAAAACTACCCAAGGAGAGAATAAACTGCCCAAAATATTGTAAGATGAGGTTCATTGTCACCACCACTGTAGATGGGTTGAGAGAGGGAACTAGGAATGGAGACTGGGTCAGCCATCCAACATCCCATTGAGGGAAATGAACATGGTGTCATGGAAGTTATGCTTGGCAAGGAGTTTCAAAGATGTACTAGCACTTTAAGGTGGGTGAAGAGAACAGCAAACATGGGAAACAATATAAGAAAGGGACTAGATGCAGGAATAGAAAGTACAGGTTATGATGGAGATTCAACTGTAGCCCAATCTGTCTAAAGCTTGAAATATGAAGACTTTGAAACATAGGTTGAAACCATCTCATAGAGGTTCATGAACACTAATCGAAAAAGTTCATTTAAAACAACAGGCAAGGGACATCTGGGTGGCTCAGTCAGTTAAGTGTGGCTCAGGTCATGATACCAGGGTCCTGGGATCAAGTCCTGCATCAGGCTCCTTGCTCAGCAGGGAACCTGCTTCTCCCTCTGCCTGCCGCTCCCCCTGCTTGTGCTGTCTCTCTCTTGCTCTCTGTCTCTCTCTCTCTCTGACAAATAAATAAATAAAATCTTTTTAAAAATTTGTAAAAATAAATAAAACAACAAGCAGTAGGAATAATTTTGAGCAGAAGTAGGGTGGCTGTTTAGTTTGTCACCCAAAGTGGCAATTTTGAGAGTTAAAGATGGTATTATTAATACAAGGACAACAGATATAAACTAAGACTATCACATGTAAACCAGAAAGGTAACCTGAGCAGACAGACAAGATAATTAGAGCTGTTCTTTAAAATAATGAACATGGTACTATATCAATTACCTATTGCTGTGTAACAAACCATCCCAAAATACAGTGGCTTAAAACAGCAATAATTTATTAGTTCAAAATTCAGTGAGCTAGCAATTTGGGCTGCATTCAGTTGGGCAATTCTTCTGCTGTTCTGGCTTAGGCTCACACCTGTGGCTGCAAATAGCTACACTTGCTAATTAGTCTAGACTGGTCTAGCTCTAGTGGTTGGTGCTGGCATTCCGCTGAATTATGTATCTACAACATTCTAGCCAAGCTTTTTCCCATGGTAGCAGAAGGGGTCCCAGCAGCAAAAGATAAGCAAACACTTTTCAAATCTCTGCTTGTGGCACATTTTGCTATTGTCTCACTGACCAAAGCATATCACATAGTCAAGCCCAGAGACAGCCTAGAGACGGGGATGGGAATTTTGCTTGCAGTTTTGCGAATATTCTACCACAGATAGTACTGTCTGAGATGAACTAAAGGACTAAGACTAAACATGGAGACAACAACTCAAAAACAATTATAATAAGGATCACATTCCCTAACATTTATTGAGCCTTTTTTATGTTCAAGGAACTCTACATTTTTTATCACATGTAATGCTCACACATCCCTATGAAATAGTTATTATTACCCCCATTTTTCAGATGAGAAAACTGAGGCTTAGAGATATTCAGTAACTTTAGCAGAGGTTATTCAGCAAACAATGTTAGGACTAGAATTCAAACCCAATTAATCTGGATCCAGAGCACAAACACCCATGAGGTCACACTGCCCCCTCTCCATTAGCAAAGTTCAGGAAACAGTGAAAGCTTGGCGTGGAGTGTTGGTAGTGAAAGTTTGAGAGGTAAATCAGTAGAATGTATTCACTAGTAGGATATGGGAGTTAAGGGGTGCCTGGGTGGCTCAGTCGTTAAGCGTCTGCCTTTGGCTCAGGTCATGATTCCAAGGTCCTGGGATCGAGCCCCACATTGGGCTCCCTGCTCTGCGGGAAGCCTGCTTCTCCCTCTCCCACTCCCCCTGCTTGCATTCCCTCTCTCGCTGTGTCTCTCTCTGTCAAATAAATAAATAAAATCTTAAAAAAAAAAAAGATATGGGAGTTAAGAAAGAAGGGTGACTCACAGATGACTCAGACTTTAAACCAGCATGGCAGGGGAAAGTATGTGAAACCAGATGTTAAATTACAAGTTTTGACTGAGGCCCTGACTATAAGAGATATCAGATGCCAAAGGGAGATGTGTGAGATAGACTGGCTACATACAAATTTCCTATTTTGGGGGGGGCAGATTGAACTCATGACCCTGAGATCAAGACCTGAGCTGAGATCAAAAGTTGGACACTTAACCAACTGAGCCCCTGACTACATACAAATTTTCAAAGAAAGTACTTCAGAATCAGTTGCAAGCTTGGGGATCCTCATTCAAATCAAGAATATAAAAGACTTGAGAGCATGGAAATTTGAGAATTTGTGAGGATTTACTTGGAATAAACTCAGCTATGAATAACACAAACATACATCTAAGGGAAGGAATAGGAGGTGATTTCCCCTCATCCTAAGCCCAGTGAAAAGGGCTTCAAGGGCATCACTCAGTTAGACATGTGTTTCTGGCACGTAAAAGACAAGGCACAGAGTTTGGACTCTGCCTGAGAAAACTCGATCATCCTGTGGCCAAAGAGTAGGGTTGTAGCTGGATAGTGACTGAACTTACTCAGATTAAAAACAAAACAAAACAAAACAAAAAAAACATGAATCCTGGGGACCACAGCAGGAACATGAGCCTGGGGTCATTATCAAAGGGATCTTGACCCAGAAGATGGCTTCCAGGCCAAAGGAGCCCAGCAACAGTAGGCTGGAGAATGTATATTAAGACAGAAGACAAAAGGAGATCAGCAGCTGCCAGTTGATGGAGAGGCACCATTTACATCACAAGATAACAGATAGGTCCAGAACAGGATTTGCAAGGGGCCACAAAATTGCCCACAAGAAAAAGAACCAAATTTAAACATCTTCCAGCACCTCCACACACACACAGAAAGCATGTGGTCATCTCATGGCAGTGCCTATTAAGTAACAATGTAACTGTTCTCTTATTTCTCCTTTCTAGTCTCCTTCAATTCTGTTGGATTGAGAACAGCAGCTAGTGAGAAAAGGAGGAAATAACTGAGAAAAGAAGAAGCTGATGATAACCCCTCCCTACCCCAAAGGCATATAGCCCACCTATAGCTCGCCTTCACTGGGGAAGAAATGCTTGAATGAAAACTGATGTGTCCATAACTAGATACAATAATTTCTGTACCAAACTGTGTTTTGTAATTTAGGGCTTTCTATTATCTAAGAATGCATAGAAGACTTATCAACCTCCCTTACCTCTTGGCAGAAGATGGACCACCTCTTCAAAAGGGTTTGAAAGGAACAGTAAGTGATGAAAATAAGCCTCTACAAGGGCTGCCCATTCAACACATCAGTTAACAAACTGGGAAGTAAGGAGAAGTAGATGGTTTGAGGGGTAAAAAAAAGAAAAATAATGGTGAACATGAGTTGGCATCTCAGAAACAATACTGAGGCCAATAACAAAAAATGTAAGGGTCAGCTACTTAGAAGTAGTATTGATGCTGAGGAGTCATAGGCACTGGAGGGAGAAGGTTGAGAGAAGAAGATTAAGACAAAGTTTTGAATGATGACTAGAAAAATTAGAAAAAGCCTGTAAAAGCCACTGGGGATAATGCAACATGACATCAAGAAGATGTCTATGGTAGACTGCTGGACCAGCAAGCTCCCCTGAGCACAGAAAGTAACCATCTATGGTGCAACCAATCCCTATGTCTCATATCTCTTTCCAGCAAAGCCAGCAATGGAGGGAGCCAGGCCTGGGCATTGTGTCATCAGTGAAATGGCTGACTTAATACAGTGGTAGGAAAGATAATGGGCTAATAAAGCAGGAAAGATCCAAAGATGAAGAAGTGACAATGAGGATGCAAACAAAAGCCAGCAGAAGTGAGGGAAGTGAAAAGTAAGCCATGGTTAAGAAAAAAATATCAAGTTTTAGATCCTAGGGGTGAATCCATTTCAAGTGATGATGAGATTGGCCTTGAGAGTACAGGGATAGAGGACATAGAGTTGAGGCTTCATGGTGAAAAAGGGTCACCAAAAAGAATACCCAAATCACCAAAGTTTATGTCAGGAGATTGGGCAAGGAGAAAGATCACTGTTGGTTCATAAACTGACCCCTGTGTTCAGAAAGCAAGGAGAGAGAAGAAAGAGGCAAGCCACTCCAGTTTGGTAGGTGGCAGATTTAACAAGCAAGGAAACTTATATACAAGGCTTGTCTTGGGCAGCTGCAAGACAAGTAATCTCCACACCTACCTGCCAGAATCTTAAAAGTTTATACTGAGGCCTTAACTGGATTCAGTCATGTGTACCATCCAGATGGTCTCAATAACACCTTAATGTCTCAAGGCTGCATCCTTGAAACAGCTCATACTGTGGGAACAGTGGGCAGAATGTACATTCCAAGGATGGTGGGGGGGAGGGTAGCAAGGAACCTCTGATGGTCTGTATCCAACACCCAAGTCAACGCGGTGGTCACATCCTCTTGATGACCTCCCCCAACAATCATGAAATTTGATCTAAAGTCAACCAATTTGCCTGATGCTTCATTCATTCTGCTTAAGAATGCAGAAAATCAAGAAGCTAATTTTTTTAAGATTTTTATTTTTTTAAAGTGTATACATTTAAATTAGAGGCATTAAAAGGATTAAGCTTCCATCATCTGTAAAATGTTTCCTCCATTCCCTGGATAATATTGGATGATATAAGCAATATTGAAACTTTAATCCATTTTTTAAAATCATCTGAACTGATAGATAATCTCAAAGTGTGGACAAATCAAAGCTCTAAGCATCTTTGATCATGGCAAATTAAAACCACTGAAAGCACAATCTGATCCTATATTGATTTCACATTTTGGATGATCTTTAGTGATCTGTGATTGTTCATCTCAGAGGCAAAAGTTAATTACTTATTGAGCTCCTACCATACGCCAGGAATTGTGGATATAAACACAAATAAATCTTAAGAAGAAAGAGTTTAGCTACTCAAGCCCCCACAGGGATTTAACTCCAGGCTGAGGTTGCCAGGCTTAGCAAATAAAAATACAGAATGCCCAGTTAAATTTGAACTCAGATAAACAAAGGAAAAAATTTTTAGTATAGGTAGGTCCCAAATATTGCATGGAACATTCATACTAAAAAAGTATTCACTGTTTGTCTGAAATTCAAATTTAACAGGGCATCCTGTATTCTATCTGGCAACCCTAATCCCAGTTTTTTTGTTTTGTTTGTTTGTTTGTTTGTTTGTTTGCCTGTAAGAAAAGGACTTTAGCCAGAGGACATCTTTAAAGCAAGCAGTAAAAGAAATAATTACAAACTATGCTCTGCTTATTCTGCCAACTCTTTTTATTTGTTTCTATTAGAGGACAGAACCTGCTCATCCTAACTAACCCTTAATCAGGTAGCCTTCCTTGTTATATGCTTATATAGCACACTATACTTTTTTTAATGAACTTTATTTTTTAGAGCAGTTTTAGGTTCACAGCAAAATTGAACAGAAGGTAGAGGGATTTCCCACATACCTTCTGCCCCACATATATCATCTCTTTTACTATCAACATTCTCCACCAAAGTTGTACCTTTGTTACAACTGATGAACCTATATTGACACATCATTATCGCCCAGAGTCCATAGTATACATTATGGTTCATTCTTGGTGTTATAACTGCTCTTGATTTGGACAAATGTATAATGATATGTATCTATCATTATAGTATCCTACAAAATATTTCACTGCCCTAAAAATCCTCCATCTATTTATCCCTCCACTGATCTTTTTATCCCTCCACTGATCTTTTTGCTGTCTCCACAGTTTTGCCTTTTCCAGAATGTCTTATAGGTGGAATCATACCTATAGGTATGATTCAATCATAGGCTTTTCAGATTGGCGTCTTTCACTTAGTAATATGCATTTAAGTTTCCTCCATGTCTTTTCATAGCTTGATAGCTCATTTCTTTTTAGAACCGAACACTATTCCATTGTCTGAATGTGCCATGATTTATCTATTTACCTACTGAAGGACATCTTGGTTGCTTCCAAGTTTTGGCAATTATGAATAAAGCTGCTATAAACATCTGTAAGCAGGTTTGTGTGTGGACATACGTTTTCAGCTCCTTTGCATAAATACCAATGTATGATTGCTAGATCATATGGTAAAAGTATATTTAGTTTTATAAGAAACCACCAAACTATCTTCCAAAGTGGCTGTACCATTTTGCATTCTCACCAGCAATGAATAAGAATTCCTGTTGCACTAAATTCTCACCAGCATTTCGTGTTGTCAGTGTTCTGGATTTGGGCCATTCTAATAGGTGTGTAGTGGTATCTCTTTGTTCACACTATACTTTGTCATATGAGTACTGTTGTATTAGCTTAGGATAAAAGTTTATCTGTCATAATAATAGAGGGGAAAAACTGGCAAGGCTATCCTTTATGGATAACTTCCTTCTCTAAGTCCAAGGTACTACTCAGATTGTTACCATTCACCTGCCAGTGGGCCAAGAGGAGGAGGGGAAGAAAGGTATAGAGTAACTAAATTTCATTTTAAGGATGAGACATGGAAGTGACACCCATCACTTTTATTAGCATGAAATGACTCCCAGTTCTTGCTTGGCCACTCCTAACTGCAAGGGAGGCTGGGAAATGTCCCATGTTTGCTTCTACTCCAAAGAGACTCCATTACTAAAAAGAAGAGGAGAGTAGATAGGGAGGGGACAATCGGAAATCTCTGCCAAAACTTACTACTATGGTAATTAAGTAATTATTTGTCTAATTATTAATTTAATGGCTCTGCTTCACCCATCTAGTCTGTAAGTTTCATGAGGGCAAAGATGTCCAGCTAGTTCATCACTCTTATCTCTGAAGTTTAGGACATTATCTACAAATATTATTTGTGGAAAGAAGAGATTGAAGAAGAAAGGAGAGTTACTCCCCCAAGGTCTCTGCCCTCCAGCCCCCATGCTTCTTCCCCCAACGAAATGCTCTGTGGGGCCCTCCCCACTGGTGTCCACTCACTGTCCTCCTCTGAGGATCCAGCTCTGCTCTCCTTTCTTCTCTGCCTGGGCCTGCCTATCTCTGGGTCCTGCAGAACAGCATCTGCTCTCAGCCATGTAGCCCCAAAAATATCCTCTGTGGTTCTATCTGTCCACTTGGCATATCTGTTCATCTGTCCACATGGTACTTGACATAGCTCACACTAAACAGGCCAATGACCAGTTTACACCTTTGCTGTAGGGCCCTCCTCCTAAAATGATCACATCTTTATCACATTTACTCACACTGACTCAGAGGAGTCACCATAACTCCCACCCTCCCCGCAGTACCACACAGGATTCTAATTTTATCTTGGGCTATCTGAGTAATAAAGTTCAGATCCCATCTCCAGATAAGGGGCTGAACCCTCACCAAAGAACACTGCCCTGCCTAAGGGCAAAGGACCATGTCCTCAAATGAATGCTCCTTATTTTAAAGAGACTGACAGTATACCGAAATTGGCACTTCATGTGCTAACATTCCATACTGGGTGGAATTATCCAGTTGCCTAGAACATCTGCAACGGTTGAGATTTGAAGCAAAGTTTGACTTTAAAACACTGTGCAACTTACCAGAGACAGTAGACATTTGGAGACAGACAGAGGTTTAGGTTCACATCCCATCTCAAACACTTACTAGCTGTGTGATTTAGGGCAAATTATTTAACTTCCCTGAACCCTAAATATCCTTACCTGTAAAACATGAATAATAATAGTACCTACCTCATAAGGCTTTTGTAAGGATTACGATATATATTTTATTTAATGTCTGGTATTATGTCAGTGTGACGGGTTGTTTGTTTGTTAATGGCCACAAAGTCCTTCCCACTACTCCCATTGAGAGTTGAAATAAATACATGTCCTCTCCCACTGAGTTTGGGTAGACTTGTGACTGCTTTGACCAATAGAGTTCGGTGGACAAGATCTCCATGGCTAAGTCAGGAAAAGCCATACACGTTCTGCCTGGTTCTCTTGGGGTGCTTGCTCTGGGAGAAGTTAGCTCCCATGTAAGAAGTCTGACTAGCGGGGCGCCTGGGTGGCTCAGTTGGTTAAGCAACTGCCTTCGGCTCAGGTCATGATCCTGGAGTCCCGGGATCGAGTCCCGCATTGGGCTCCCTGCTCAGCGAGGAGCCTGCTTCTCCCTCTGACCCTCCCCCCTCTCATGTACTCTCTCTCATTCTTGCTCTCTCAAATAAATAAATAAATCTTTAAAAAAAAAAAAGAAGAAGAAGAAGTCTGACTAGCCTAAGCTCACCATGATGGAGACTCACATGCAGATGCTCCATGTAACAGCCCCAGCTGAGGTCCCCCTGGACAGCTTAAAAACCACGAACCACATGAGTGAGCCAGCAGACATCTAGCCCAGTAAAACCTCCAGGTAAAGAACAGGTGACTATAACCTATGCTAGAGCCATAAGCTGAGCCCTTTCCAAATTCCTGACCCACAAAACCAGGAACAAAATAAAAGTTTATACCATGACATATTGGGGTAGTTTGTTACACAGCAATAGTAACCAGAACAATGAACAATGGTAAATGGTAGCAGATATTAATATTAATGCTGCTTCTTGAACACATAAGCCCTAGAACAGGGCCTCCTGCTTCCAAAGTGTGAATACTAAGAGGTGTCACAACTCAGACTCCTTCTGCCTACACTTAGAGTTCCCTCTCTTCAGAGCCTGGTTTCTTTCCATTCTCTGCTAGGTTTCTAACTTCTAGATCAAGAAAGTCTGGATAAACTTCAAACAAACACTTTAAAATTATTTCCTGGAAGCTCACCAAACCGAACATGTGAATCCTCCCCGGTCTGCACAATTGAAAACAAGTTATATAATTTCTGTTTCTCAGGGCGGAAAGGGCTGTGCAAGACAGAGAACACTGGGACTGTTGCCTGTCGTCTGGAATCACATTTTAAATAAATAGACAAAGTGAACTACACAGAAATGATGAATAATGAAATGGTAGAAATAGAAATTAGAGAGCAGTGGGGACTACAGAAGCTATTTCTGTCTCTCACTGAGAATTCCTAATGGCTTAGGTTAGGTGTTTATTTCTAAGGGAGTGGATTATTTTTAATGTCTTTGAACATCATGCCTCCATGACATCCATTATTTCCAAATGACTGCAATGTACCTCTCAGATCTAAACGTCACTGAAGGATTGAGGAATAGCTTGAGGTTTACACTGAATGTGTGTTTTTCCTTCAGCTATTTAAGATACTCTCTTGGTTATCTCAATTATTTATGGAATTTATTCTCTGATGAGGAAGTGATCTTCTGTAGAGACTGGAATTATTTTAAGTTTGACTTTTTTCCTCCTTTCTGCTTTCTTCACTGGTAAACTCTCCAGTCCATCTATTTAGGATGGTATCATCTGGGATGGCATTAGAATCTTCCTGAAGATGGAAAATAAGTGGAGATCAGATCTGAACCATATAAATACTACATTTGTGGCTGCATCTTCTCCTCCTACTCCATGCTTTCAGGATGTCCTGTGGCATATTTTAGAAACATTTGCAGATGTGCGACTATTTTTAAAACGTTCAGGATTCTGGAATCATTATGGCAATCATTATTCTTTTAAAATTCATGTAAATATCTAGAAAATTAAAACTATGTAACTGGTGCCAGGGTGTCTTGGTCCCCAAACTTGACTGATCATCTGAACAACCAAGGGATTTCATAACAATGCAGATTCCTGGATTTTGCCTCAGAAAAATGGAATCAGAGTCTCTGTAAAAGGGACTCAAGAATTCATGTGTATATAATAATCTTCCTGGTGATTTGATGGGCTGCCAGCTTTGATAGTCTCAGCCCAAATGCATCCACACCCCACCATAAAGCATCAAGGGAAAGGAAATGTAAGTAAGCAGACAACACGTGAGCAATAGGAGTAAACTTCATCCAGAAACTTCCCAGGCCCGGAGAGGACTAACAGAACTCCCTTCCAGTTATTCAATTAACAAACAAACATCTTTTAAGGATCTAATATGAATAAATGATGAGATGGAAGGGAACTGAAGAATATCACTTATTCTCTACCATCAAGAAACTCAGAACTACTCATTCATTCATCATTCATTCATCCACCAAATATTTATTGAGCACCTGCCATGTGGTAAGGACTATTCCAAACACTGGTGCCAAACAGACATAGTTCCTGTCTTCATGGATATGGTATTGAACATAATCTACATTCCTTTTTTAGGAAGGTAAACAGGTAACATATGAACTTGGCTCTGACAATTGCATCAGGCAGTTCACTAGGCAGAAGCATTATAGTACTTACCTAAACCCAAGAATCTCCTTACATTCTGCACCCCAGATACTTCACTTGCCTCACTCTAATCCCAATCATGAGGTTCAGAGGTATCCTAGAAAGGTTCACAGTATGTATAAAGACAAGAAAATGCCAAAGATTATTCAGAAAATGATAAATAATCTAGTGTGGCTTAAGTACAGAATATACAGGTAGGGAGAGTGGCTGGAGATTTTGCTGTGGATGAGATAAGACTCCCCACCTACTACCTACAAACAATTTAGAAGTTCCTTGAATGTCAAATGTTTCTTCTCTGTCTGTATAAAAATCATATTCTCCATTTTATTTTTTAGAAAGATCACTCTGATGGTCGGAAAAAAATAAAAAGGGGGGAAAGGCTTGGAGACCAAGAAACAAAGTCACTATTATAGTAGTACCAGAAAAAGATAAACATTTGAACTGAAGCAATGGCCTAAATGGAAAGGAAGTTTTGGTACTCAGGGCTATAGGGACGTAGATATGAGAGGAAAATCCTAGGGCCACCCAAGCTAAAGAGTCTAACTATGCCCTTCAGAGTAAGTGTAAATGAAATATAAACAAAGAGAATAAAGTAAACTTGCCTATTCCATCCCTAGCACTGCCAGAAAGGAAAAAGTTGTGGTTTTTTTTAATTTTTTAAATTCACTACTGCAGAACAGCTCTCACATAGGTTTGTGGCCCAAATTCATGATAACTACATGATAAATACATACACACATACACACACCCCTCAAGTATAGAATTTAATTTAAAGCTAGGCCTGGGTTAGAAATATGCCAAGGTAAATGGCAGAAGCAAACAAAAATCCTCATTAGAGTAATATCATCATCCCAGGCCTCAGAAAATTCTCATAGATAAAGTTCCAAGGACAACAAACAGTTCACAGTATAAAAGTTCAAAACGCAGAGAAACAATGTACTCTGTGTGAGAGCCAGAAAAACAATAGACTATATAATCAATCCCACAAAGACTTCAGATACTGGAACTGTACAGTTCAAAATGAAAAATAATAATGTTCTATGTGTATAAGGGAAAAGACAACTTTGAAAATATGAGCCAGAATGTATCCCAGAGAGACAAAGAAGCAGAAATGTAAAATAGAAGTTTGAAGGCATAGAGAATAATGTAAGAGGGTCCAAGTTGTGTCCAATTGGAATTCAGGAGGAAACAATAGAGAAAATGGGGAAGAGGCACTCTTCAAGGAAACCATGGCTGAGAATTTTCTGGAATTGGTGAAAAATAGCCATCTTCATATCAAGGTGGTTTCCTTAAGAAATTCTCCCTGAAACCAATCTGTGATCTTCAAAACACAAAAGAAAAAGAGAAAATCATAAGGGAGAAACAAGATCATCTGCATAGAAATGACAATTATAGCTGAATTCACAGAAGCAAAAATGAAAGTCAAAAGACAGTGAAGCATATCTTTAATGGCATAAAGAAAATAAACTGTCATCTTAGATGTGTATGCCCAAAGAAACTTTTTTCAAGAATAAAGAATAATTAAAGTCAGTTTCTTGAAAGAATTAAAGTCAAAAATGGAATGAATTTACCACCAATAGACTTCTGATAAAGTAAATTCTAAAGGATGTACTTCAGGAATAAAGGGAAATAATCCAGATGAAAGATCTGAGATTCAAGAAAGGTAGTGGTCAAAGATATTAGTAAATATATGAGGAAATCTAAACAAATATTAACTGTTTAAAACAACAGTAAGTGGTTGAGGAGTCCAAGATGGTGGAGGAGTAGGAGACCTTTGTTTCATCTGGTCCCAGGAATTCAGCTAGATAGCTATCAAATCATTCTGAACTCCTTCCAACTCAACTGGAGATCTAAGAAAAGAATAGCTGCAACTCTACAAATAGAAAAGCGACCACCTTCTGCAAGGTAGGAGGTACAGAGAAATGAATCCGAAGCAATATATGGGAAGATAAACCACAGGGGAGCCTCTGTAAGCCGGCTACCATTAAGTGATAGAGCGACAGAGTACAGAATCAGAACTTCTAGAAATCCGCTCTGGTGAGGCACCACCTGGCCTGAAATATGCTCAGGTTGTTAAGCGGGGGCAGAACTCTAGGTGGGACAGAGTGGTCTCAGGACCTCTGGGGTCACAGGAAGACTGGGGGTGCCTAGTGTGGCAGAGCTCCCAGGTATCCGAGCAGGGAAGCCGGCTACAAACAGCGAGTCCAGGAGTGGGCTCTCATCTTGGGGCTGCCATAAACCATGAACTGCTGCACAGTTGGGTGACTGCTCTCTGAGCAGGAACCCAACAAGCGGCAGAACCCACGAGACCCCCTCCCCCGGGGTTTCGAGAGTCCAAACAGTTTGTATGCCTGAGATAGAAACGCTCAGTCACAGGCTGGGTGAGCACGGAGTTAGGCCAGAGACTGGGGAGACAGGAGTGATGGACTGTTTTCCCTGAGGGTGCAGTGAGGTGCAGGGTGGGGTGGGGCGAGCTTTTGGCTCCTGGGCTGGAGATTGGGAGGCCGCCATTTTCATTCCCATGCTCTAAAGCTGCACAGAAAGCCTTCCGGGAACAAAAGCCACACAGAGCAAACTGGAGCAAATTACGTAGCCTGGCCCCTGGCAAAGGCAGTGCAAATCTGCCTGAGGCAAATACACTTGAGAATCAACGCAACAGGCCCCTCCCCCAGAAGATCAGCAAGAACAGCCAGCCAAGACCAAGTTTACTGATCAATGAGAACTGCAAAACTCCAGTGCTAGCAGAATACAGTATACAGAATTCATGGCTTTTTCCTCATGATTTAGTCTTTCAACTTTAATTTTTTTTTATTTTTTTCTTTCCATTTCAACCAACTTACTTTATCAACTTTTTTAAAATCATTTTTAATTTTCATTTCTACAGTTACATTCTATCCCTTCATTGTATTTTATTTTATTTTTGTATATATATATGTTTTTCTTTCTTTACAATTTTGGGATGCAGTTTCTTCTAACAGACCAAAATACACCCCAAATCTAGGATATGGCTCTGTTCTATTAATCTGTATGATCACATTCTCTTTTTTGTTTTTTTTCTTCCTTTTTGTTTTTTGTTTTGCTTTTTTTTGTTAAAGTCTTTTTTAATTTTCATTTTACAGTTACATTTCCTTTCAATGTATTTAATGTTTTTTGTATATATGTTTTTCTTTCTTTACAATTTTGAGATGTAGTTTCACAAACTGACCAAAATACACTCAGGAAATAGTGTATTGCTCTGTTCTGTTCAGCTGTCTGTTTATATGCCTTCCTTTTTTGTTGTTGTTGTCTTTTTCTCTTTTGTTTTTTCTTGTCTTTTAATTTTCATTTTTACAGTTACATTCTAGCCTTTCATTGCATTTAATTTTATTTTTGTACATATATAAAAGTTTTTCTTTTTTTACAATTATGGGATCCAGTTTTCTAAAAAACAGAAAAAATACAGAATCCTGTGTATTGCTCTATTCTGTTCACCTGTATGATTATATTCTCTTTTTTTTTTCTTTTTTAAATTTTTTTTTCCAGTTTCAGGTCTCTTCTGATTTGTTTAAGTGTATATTTCTCTGGGGTCATTATTGCCATTTTATTTTTTTTTTTTTTATTTTATTATGTTATGTTAGTCACCATACATCACCAGTTTTCGATGCAGTGATCCACGATTCATTGTTTTCGTAAAACCCCCACTGCTCCATGCAGTACATGCCCTCCTTAATATCCATCACGGGGCTAACCCATCCCCCCACCCCCCTCCCCTCTAAAACCCTCAGTTTGTTTCTCAGAGTCCATAGTCTCTCATGGTTCATCTCTTCTTCCGATTCCCCCCCCCCTTCATTTTTCCCTTCCTTCTCCTAATGTCCTCCATGCTATTCCCTATGATCCACAAATAAGTGAAACCATATGATAACTGACTTTCTCTCCTTGACTTATTTCACTTAGCATAATCTCCTCCAGTCCCATTCAAACTGATGTAAAAGTTGGGTATTCATCCTTTCTGATGGCTGAGTAATATTCCATTGTATATATGGACCACATCTTCTTTATCCATTCATCTGTTGAAGGGCATGTCGGTTCTTTCCACAGTTTGGCTATTGCAGACATTGCTGCTATGAACACTGGGGTGCATATGGCCCTTCTTTTCACTACATCTGTGTCTTTGGGGTAAATACCCAGGAGTGCAATTGCTGGGTCATAGGGTAGCCCTATTTTTAATTTTTTGAGGAATCTCCACACTGTTTTCCTAAGTGGCTATACAAACTTGCATTCCCACTAACAGTGTAAGAGGGTTCCCCTTTCTCCACAACCTCTCCAACATTTGTTGTTTCTTGCCTTGTCAATTTTTGCCATTCTAAGTGGTGTAAGGTGGTATCTCAATGTGGTTTTGATTTGAATTTCCCTGATGGCAAATGATGATGAACATTTTTTCATGTGTCTGTTAGCCATTTGTATGTCTTCTTTGGAGAAGTGTCTGTTCATGTCTTCTGCCCATTTTTTGACTTGATTATTTGTTTTTTGGGTGTTGAGTTTGAGAAGTTCTTTATAGATCTTGGATACCAGCCCTTTATCTGTAGTGTCATTTGCAAATACCTTCTCCCATTCTGTGGTTTGCCTCTTTGTTTTGTTGACTGTTTCCTTTGCTGTGCAGAAGGTTTTTATCTTGATGAAGTCCCAAAAGTTCATTTTTGCTTTTGTTTCACTAGCCTTTGGAGATGTATCTTGAAAGAAGTTCCTGTGGCTGATGTCAAAGAGGTTACTGCCTATGTTCTCCTCTAGGACTTTGATGGATTCCTGTCTCAAATTGAGGTCTTTCATCCATTTTGAGTTTATCTTTGGGCATGGTGTTAGAGAACGGTCGAGTTTCATTCTTCTGCATGAGGCTATCCAATTTTCCCAGCACCATTTATTTAAGACACTGTTTTTTTTCATTGCATATTTTTTCCTGCTTTGTCGAAGATTATTTGACCATAGAGTTGAGGGTCCATATCTGGGCTCTCTATTCTGTTCCATTGGTCTATATGTCTGTTTTTGTGCCAGTACCATGCTGTCTTGGTGATCACTGCTTTGTAATATAGCTTGAAATCAGGCAACGTGATGTCCCCAGCTTTGGTTTTCTTTTTCAACATTTCCTTGGTGATTTGGGGTCTTTTCTGATTCCATACAAATTTTAGCATTGTTTGTTCCAGCACTTTGAAAAATGTCATTGGAATTTTGATTGGGATGGCATTGAAGGTATAGATTGCTCTGGGTAACATAGATATTTTAACAATGTTTATTCTTCCAATCCATGAGCATGGAATGTTTTTCCATCTTTTTGTGTCTTCTTCAATTTCTTTCATGAGTGTTCTGTAGTTCCTAGAGTATAGATCCTTTACCTCTTTGGTTAGGTTTATTCCAAGGTATCTTATGGTTTTTGGTGCTATTGTAAATGGAATCGTTTCTCTAATTTCTCTTTCTACAGTTGCATTGTTAGTGTATAAGAAAGCAACTGATTTCTGTGCATTGATTTTGGATCCTGCCACATTATTGAATTGCTGTATGAGTTCTAGTAATTTGGGGGTGGAGTCTTGGGTTTTCCACATAAAGTATCATGTTATCTGCAAAGAGAGAGAGTTTGACTTCTTCTTTGCCAATTTGAATACCTTTTATTTCTTTTTGTTGTCTGATTGCTGTTGCTAGGATTTCAAGTACTATGTTGAACAACAGTGGCGAGAGTGAGCATCCTTGATGTATTCCTGATCTTAAGGGAAAGGCTCTCAGCCTTTCCCGTTGAGGATGATATTCACTGTGGGTTTTTCATAGATGGATTTTATGAACTTGAGGAATATTCCCTCTATTCCTATACTCTGAAGAGTTTTAATCAGGAAAGGATGCTGTATTTTGTCAAATGCTTTTTCTGCATCAATTGAGAGGACCATATGGTTCTTCTCTCTCCTATTAATGTGTTCTATCACATTGATTGATTTGCAAATGTTGAAGCACCCTTGCATCCTGGGGACAAATCCCACTTGATCATGGTGGATGATCCTTTTAATGTATTGTTGGATCCTATTAGCTAGGATTTTGTTGAGGATTTTGGAATCCATATTCATCAGGGTTATTGGTCTGAAATTCTCCTTTTTGATGGGGTCTTTGCCTGGTTTGGGGATTAAGGTAATTCTGGCCTCATAGAATGAGTCTGGAAGCTTTCCTTCTGTTCCTATTTTTTGAAACAGCTTCAGGAGAATAGGTATTATTTCTTCTTTGAATGTTTGGTAGAATTCCCCAGGGAATCCATCAGGCCCTGGACTCTTGTTTTTTGGGAGGTTTTTGATCACTGCTTCAATCTCATTACTGGTTATTGGCCTGATATTCAGGTTGTCAATTTCTTCCTGTTTCAGTCTTGGGTGTTTATAGGTTTCCAGGAAGGCATCCATTTCATCCAGGTTCTTCAGCTTATTGGCATATAGTTGTTGATAATAATTTCTAATAATTGTTTCTATTTCCTTGGTGTTAGTCGTGATCTCTCCCCTTTCATTCATAATTTTATTAATTTGGGTCCTTTCTCTTTTCTTTTGGATAAGTCTGGCCAGTGAGTGGTTTATCGATCTTATTAATGATCTTTCAAAGAACCAGCTTCTAGTTTCATTGATCTGATCTACTGTGTTTCTGGTTTCTAATTCATTGATCTCTGCTCTAATCTTAATTATTTCTCTTCTAATGCATGGCTTAAGCATCATTTGTTGCTTTCTCTCTCGTTCTTTAAGGTGTAGAGTTAGTTGGTGAATTCAGGATTTCTCTATTTTTTTGAGTGAGGCTTGGATGGCTATGTATTTCCCCCTTAGGACCGCCTTTGCAGTATCCCATAGGTTTTGGACCAATGTGTTTTCATTCTCATTGGTTTCCATGAATTGTTTAAGTTCTTCTTTGATTTCCTGATTGACCCAAACATTCTTGAGCAGAGCGGTCTTTAGTTTCCAGGTGTTTGAATTTCTGCCAAAATTTTCTTGTGATTGAATTCCAGTTTTAAAGCATTATGGTCTGAGAATATGCAGGGAATAATCTCAATCTTTTGGTTTTGGTTGAGACCTGATTTGTGACCCAGTATGTGGTATATTCTGGAGAAAGTTCCACGTGCCCTTGAGAAGAATGAGTATTTTGTTGTTTTAGGGTGGAATGTTCTATAGATATCTGTGAGGTCCATCTGGTCCAGTGTGTCATTCAAAGCTCTTGTTTCTTTATTGATTTTCTGCTTAGATGGTCTGTCTATTGCTGAGAATGGAGTATTGAGGTCTCCTATAATTAACGTATTGTTATCAATATGACTCTTTATTTTGGTTAACAGTTGGCTTATGTAGATGGCTGCTCCCATGTTGGGGGCATAGATATTTACAATTGTTAGATCTTCTTGTTGGATAGACCCTTTAAGAATGATATAGTATCCTTCTGTGTCTCTTATTACAGACTGTAGTTTAAAATCTAATTTGTCTGATATAAGAATTGCTACCCCAGCTTTCTTTTGAGGTCCGCTGGCATGGAAGATGGATCTCCATCCCTTCACTTTCAGTCTGGATGTATCTTTAGGTTCAAAATGAGTCTCTTGTAGACAGCATATGGATGGGTCCTGTCTTTTTATCCAATCTACAACCCTGTGCCATTTTATGGGAGTGTTTAGGCCATTCATGTTGAGAGTGATTATTGAAAGATATGAATTAATTAACATCATGTTGCCTGTGAAGACATTGTTTTTATAGACTGTCCCTGTAAATTTCTGTTGTATATCACTCTTGGGGTCTTTCTCCTTTTATAGAACCCCCCTTAATATTTCTTGCATGGCCAGCTTAGTGGTCACATATTCTTTCAGTTTCTGCCGGTCGTGGAAGCTCTGCATCTCTCCATCCATTCTAAATGAAAGCCTTGCCAAATAAAGTATTCTTGGCTGCATGTTCTTCTCATTTAGTACCCTGAATATGTCTTGCCAGGCCCTTCTGGCTTGCCAGGTCTCTGTGGACAGGTCTGACGTTATTCTGATGCTCTTCCCTCTGTACATAAGGAATCTCTTCCCCCTAACCGTCCTTAAGATAGTTTCCTTGGTTCTAAGATTTGCAAGTTTTACTATTACATGCCGGGGTGTTGGCCTGTTTTCCTTGATCTTAGGAGGGGTCCTCTCTGCCTCTAGGACTCGAATGTTTGTTTCATTCCCCAGATTAGGGAAGTTCTCAGCTACGATTTGCTCAAATACATCTTCTAGTCCTCTCTCTCTCTCCACTCCCTCTGGGATTCCAATTATTCTGACATTGGAACGCTTCATGGTGTCACTTATTTCTCTGATTCTATTTTCATGGATTCTGAGTTGTTTTTCTCTGGACTCCTCTTTTCCCTTTTTATCTATTAAATGGCCTTCCAGGTCACTAATTCATTCTTCTGCCTTGCTTACCCTAGCTGTTAGATTATCTAGATTAGATTGGATCTCATTGATAGCATTTTTAAGTTCTGCCAATTCAGCTTTCATTTCTGCCCTTAGAGACTCTATGTTGCCATTAATTGATTTCTCCATTCTAGCTATTGTCTTCACAATTGCTAGCCTGAATTCCATCTCCGACATCTTGGTTATATCTGAATCCATCTGTAAATCTGTGGCATAAGTCATAGTCTCTGAGTCTTTCCTATTTTGGGGGTTCATCCTCCTAGTCACTCTGTTGAGGGGTGGGAATGTATAGAGTCCAAATTATTGACCAGAACCCAAGCAAGATGCACCTGTTTTCTAGGGACCTTGGGGTTACTGGCCTCTTGTTTTCCCAGCCTGTCTTCTGGGGGAGGGGCCTGCCACGCTGTTACTCAGGCAACCCTGTTTGGGCAGAGTTGCCCTGCCCCCTGTGGCAGGGGATGGGCTCAGTGAAAACCAGTTTTTTGGGGCTTTTGTTCTCTGGCGGCTTTCCCTGGTGGCTTTCCACATCTCTTCCGAGAGAGCAGAAGAAACCATTTCCAACCCTCTGCCTCAGAGCAGAGACTGCAGTCTGTTCTTCAGTGAGCTGTCCAGGCCACACTATCTGCGTTTCTCTCTGTGCTGCTATAAACTGCAGCATCCTGGGTTGTGCGCCCCTCTGCAGCACTCCCAGTCCTCACCTCCAGGTTGGGCACGTCTCTGCCCTTTGTGCTTCTATAACCACCAGCCACCCCCAGTTCGCACACATGGCCCCACCACTCAGGATTTCAGTCTGGGGGGGCTGCCCTAAAGTCCTTTCCCCACCACTACCAGTCTGCGAGTCTGTGCCCAGTCCACAGCGTGGGAGGCTATCACTCACCGGTGGTGTAGGATCCCCATGGCCAGGCTCCCTCCCTCTTCTGTTTATCCTCCAATATCTGCCGGCAGAATCATGGCTCCCTGCTTCATACCTCGGAACCAATTGCCTGTGATATTCTGTTTGTGGAGATCCAGATCTACCTTCTTACATCTCAGGCTGATTTCGTGGGTGTTCAGCATGGTCTGGTAGATATCCAGCTCAATTCCAGGGACTGGTTGGAATAGGGTCCCCTACTCCTCCACCATCTTTTCCAGCAGGCCCCCACATATGTACAGTATCCCTTCTTGATTAAAACTTCACAGTGTAGGGATAGAGGGAACATACCTCAATATCATAAAAGCCATATACAAAAAGCCCACAGTGAATATCATTCTCAATGGGGAAAAACTGAGAGCTTTTCCTCTAAGGTCAGGGACACAGCAGGGATGTCCACTATCACCACTGCTGTTCAACATAGTACAGAGGTCCTAGCCTCAGCAATCAGACAACAAAAAGAAATAAAAGGCATCCGAATTGGCAAAGAAGAAATCAAACTCTCACTCTTTGCAGACGACTTGATATTCTATGTGGAAAACCCAAAAGACTCTACCCCAAAATTGCTAGAACTCATACAGGAATTCAGCAACATGGCAGGATATAAAATCAAAGCACAGAAATCAGTTGCATTTCTATACACTAATAATGAGACAAAAGAAAGAGAAATTAAGAAGTTGATCCCATTTACAACATACCCAAAACCAGAAGATTCCTAGGAAAAAACCTAACCAAAGAGGCAAAGGATCTGTACTCAGAAAACTATAGAACACTCATGAAAGAAATTGAGGAAGACACAAAGAAATAGAAAAACTTTCCATGCTCATGGATTAGAAGAACAAATATGGTTAAAATGTCTATGCTACCTAGAACAATCTATACATTCAATGCAATCCCTATCAAAGTACCATCAACTTTTTTCACAGAGCTAGAACAAGAATCCTAAAATTTGTATGGAACGAGAAAAGACCCCCAACAGCCAAAGGAATGTTGAAAAAGAAAACTAAAACTGGTGGCATCACAATTCCAGACTTCAATCTCTATTACAAAGCTGTAATCATCAAGACAGTATGGTATTGGCACAAAAACAGACACATAGATCAATGGAACAGAAAAGAGAACCCAAAAATGGACCCTCCACTCTATGGTCAACTAATCTTCGACAAAGCAGGGAAGAATACCCAATGGAAAAAATACAGTCTCTTTAACAAATGGCATTGGGAAAATTGGACAGCCACATGCAGAAGAATGAAACTGGACCATATCCTTACACCGTATACAAAAATAGACTCAAAATGGATGAAAGACTTAAATGTGAGACAGGAACCCATCAAAATCCTGGAGGAGAACACAGGCAGCAACCTCTGTGACCTCGGCTGCAGCCACTTCTTGCTAGACACATCTCCAAAGGCAAGGGAAACAAGCAAAAATGAACTATTGGGACTTCATCAAGATAAAAAGCTTTTGCACAGAAAAGGAAACAGTTACTAAAACCAAAATACAACCGACAGAATGAGAGAAGATATTTGCAAATGACTTACCAGATAAAGGGCTAGTATCCAAAATCTCTAAAGAACTGATGGAAAACAACACCAAAAGAACAAATAATCCAATCAAGAAATGGGCGGAAGACATGAACAGACATTTCTCCAAAGAAGACATCCAAATGGCCAACAGACACATAAAATGCTGAACATCATTCGGGATCAGGGAACTATAAATCAAAACCTCAATGAGATACCACCTCACACCAGTCAGAACGGCTAAAATTAACAAGTCAGGAAATGACAGATGTTGGCGAGGATTCAGACAAAGGGGAACCCTCCTATACTGTTGGTGGGAATGCAAGCTGGTGCAGCCACTCTGGAAAACAGTATGGAGGTTCCTCAAAAAGTTGAAAATAGAGCTACCCCATGACCCAGCAATTGCACTACTGGGTATTTACCGCAAAGATACAACTATAGTTGTATCTTTGTGTACCACCTGCACCCCAATGTTTATAGCAGCAATGTCCACAATAGCCTAACTATGGAAAGAGCCCAGATGTCCATCAACAGATGAATGGATAAAGAAGATGTGGTACATATACACAATGGAATATTATGCAGCCATTAAAAAAAATGAAATCTTGCCATTTGCAACGACATGTATGGAACTAGAGGGTATTATGCTAAGCGAAAGAAGTCAATCAGAGAAAGACAATTATCATATGATCTCACTCATATGTGGATTTAAGAAACAAAACAGAGGATCATAGGGGATGAGAGGAAAAAATAAAACAAGACAAAACCAGAGAGGGAGACAAACCATAAGAGACTCTTAATCATAGGAAAATAACTGAGGGTTGCTGGAGGGGTGGAGGTGGAGGGATGGGGTAACTGGACATTAAGGAGGGCATGTGGGTAATGAGCACTGGGTATTATATAAGACTGGTGAATCACTAACCTCTACCTCTGAAACCAATACATGTTAATTAATTGAATTTAAATTTTTTAAAATATAAAAAATTAAAGAAAGAAAGAGAGAGAGGGAGGGAGGGAAAAACAATAATAAGTAATGGGAGGAAAGTCAGGATAGAACTAAAATACCAAAAAACAGTAACATAAAATAAGAGAGGATGGTCAGAAATACATTTTATGGTCAATGTACTGTTAGGCAGGAAGACAAAAATATGTATAAACTTTAGACTTTATTAAATAGGCATGTTAAAATATAAGTGAGAGCCACCAAAATAACAGACATAAAATATAGGACCTCAAAACAGAAGGTGGGTTAGCTTAGGTAAGAACTAGGAATCCTAGAAGATCCTCAATAAGCCTATTTTTTAAATTTCCTATGAAGAAAATATTAGACAAATTCTTACGTTTTAAGGAACAGATCATTGAAATCTTATGTAAACTACTGGAGAAAGGAGAAAAAGGGAATTCTCCACAACCCATTTTTCAGACTTGTGTATCCTTGATACAGAAATCTGATAAGGACCAAAAAAGGAAAAAATTGTCAAAATAGATACTAAAATCCTACATCAAATATTAATAATTAATTCAACCATGTACAAGAAAGATAATTTACAATGACCAAATTGAATATATCCCAGAATGCAAAATCGGTTTAACATTAGAAAATCAAATTAACAGAACTTGCCATGCTATAATATAAAAGAAGAAAAACCATATGCTTGTCTCAATAGAGGCATAAAAAGCATACAAAATCATCCAGTAAAATTTCACTTCCATCTACTTCTAAACTGTTCAAATTAATAAGAGTTTATAATAGCAAATATGTATTACCTAAAGTCAGTGTAATATAAAATGTGTATCCCTGGTGGAACAGGTTGGACCAATAAACCAATGGAACAGAAGGAAGACTACAAATAGACATGTGCAGGTCAGTGGGTAAAGAATGAATTATTTTAATAAATGTCGCTGGAAATAAATTCAAATAAACAAAATGAAATTGGGTCACTGCCTCACAATGTACACAAAAATCAATTCTAGTTCAATTAAAGACTTCAGTATAAAAGCAACACTATAAAAACATATAAATGACAATATAGAAAAATAAACTTACAACTTCAGATACAGAATGATTTCTTAAATAAGACACAAAATCTGCTAATTATATTGGATAAATTTGATAAATTTGACTATAAAAATTAGGAATTTCTGTGTTTGGGATTTGCATCAGTTTCCTCCAAATCCTCCATAGCACTAAAGACAGCATCTCCACACACAACAAATGTCTACTGCTTTCCAAAGCTGGCTCTTCCAGCAGCCTGCCAGATTCCATTCCTCAAGTTACCTTGCGCCCATTCTTACCTTCAGGCCCTATTTCCAATGGCTTCTTTCCAGTGTTGAGTCATTCCCCCTCTGTTACAAGACAACCTTCCCTTGACCTTGGGCCCCTCTGCTACTGATTCATTTCTCTTGAAAAAGTGATTTAGGATCACAGTCTCCATCCATGTCCATTGCTGAACTCCCTGAAACCTGGCTTCCATAAAAATTAATAATAAAATGAACCCTTGTGTACCCAAAACCCAGCTAAAAAATATATATAATGTTAATGATACTCTGTGTGTACCACCCTGATTCAATGACCCTCCTTTCTGCTCCCATCCCTCCCCTGATAAGGGTCTACCAGCTAGGGTCTACCATTCAGAATTTCTGTGTTTCTCCTCATATTTTTACCACTTACGCAGTCCTAAACAATGTGTCCTTGTTTCTTAGTTTCACAAGTTCACAGATGGAGAAGGAAACAAAATTGCCACTGACCAAGCATCTAATATGTAGATACTAACATAAGGAAAAAGGGGCTGGGAAGGGGTAAGAAAAGGAGCTCTGAATTTACCACCTTTACATCTGAAATGCCCAAGAAAACACTTCAGTGTTTGAGGAAAAAGAAACTGGTGAATCTCAAGTTTGGTGAGACAGGTGCTCAAAGTTGAGATAAAGTTGAGTTATTTTTTTAAATGTTGCATTATTTTCACTTTCCTGAGTACATGGCTAAATATTTGTTAACTGCTAAAACCATATCATTAATTTCTTTACATGTCAATAAATACAGATGTGCAATAACATTTAAATGTTGTCCAGTATCCTATTATAATGAGCCAACTATAATATATTGAGTAATCTATGCTTGTTAAAAATTTAGTTTGTTTCCATTCTTCTATTACTATAAACATAGATGTGTACTTACATATATCTTTGTATCTTTCTGCACTTGTTTAAAAACTTACTTAGGAGAAATTTCTAAAGGTGGAATGCTGGGCTGAAAGGGATGTACATATTAATACAAAGCTGAGCTCCAGAAAAGGCCATCATGAAGTACATTTCTATATGCAGGGTATTAAAGAGTCTATTTCTCCACATCTTCACCAACGCTGTTTTCATTCTTTTTTATTTCAAACCGTCATCTCATAACAGACACTCAGTTCAAGATTCTACTCCCTTCATGAACGCTATTCACTAATCAGAAGAAGAGCCCCCAGGACCCCTTCCTGGCCTCTCCCCACAGCCTCTCAGTTCATGTTCAGAAACAGAACCAGAAGCAACAGAGAACAGTGTCCAGGAGGAGTCACTGTTCTGAAAGACAACCCCACCTGACCATGGCTGTCCTACCTTCTCTCACATAGACACCTGCAGACAGACCTCATCCATAAACAGGGATACACACACCATTTTCACTCCCCAAAGCAGCATGATTTGACCATAGGGGTAATTCAGACTCTTAAAAGTTGACATTAGATGGGATGTTGGAAATCACCTGTGAGTGGAAGGGACTCACCCAACCTAACCCAACAATTTTCATTCTGTGCCAAATGTGTACCCAGATTCTGGTCCCTACAGTAGTTTTTCTTTTCTTTTTAGAGACATAACACATTGAAAAAAACATTGAGAAAATTTTGAAAATACCACCTCACACCTGTCAGAATGGCTAAAATTAACCACACAGGAAACAACGGATGTTGGTGACAATGCAGAGAAAAGGGGACCCTCTTACACTGTTGGTGGGAATGCAAACTGGTGCAGCCACTCTGGAAAACAGTATGGAGTTTCCACAAAAAGTTAAAAATAGAACTACCCTACAACCCAGCAATTTCACTACTAGGTATTTACCCAAAGGATACAAAAATATAGATTTGAAGGGGTACATGTACCCCAACATTTATAGCAGCATTATCAACAATAATCAAATTATGAAAAGAGCCTAAATGCCCATCAACTGATGAATGGATAAAGAAGATGTGGCACATATATACAATGGAATATTACTCAGCAATAAAAAAAATGGAATCTTGCCATTTGCAACAACATGGATGGAACTAGAGGGTATTATGCTAAGCGAAATAAGTCAGTCAAAGAAAGACAAATACCATATGATTTCACTCATATATAGAATTTAAGAAACAAAACAGATGAACATATGAGAAGGGGGGGGGAAAGAGAGAGGAAAACAAACCATAAGAGACTCTTAATAATAGAGAACTGAGGGTTGATGGAGGGAAAAGGATGGGGGATGGGCTAAATGAGTGGAGGGTATTAAGAAGGGCACCTGTTACGATGCGCACTAGATGTTATATGTAAGCGATGAATCACTAAATTCTACTCCTGAAACCAATATTACAATGTATTGACTAACTAGAATTTAAATAAAAATTTGAAATAAAAGAAAATTTTTGAAAAAAATTGTAGAGAAATAGAAAATAAAGATAATCCTAATGACTTCTACCGTGCAAACTCTGCTCCAGGCATCATACAAGGAGCTTGACTTCCATTAATTCTAATCTTTAAAACAAGACTTCAAGCTTAACCAAATAGGTAAAAGACCTGTACTCTGAAAACTATAAAACACTGATTAAAAAAAATTTAAGATGACACAAAGAAATAGAAAGAAATTCCATGCCCATGGATAGGAAGAAAAATATGGTTAAAATGTCTATATTACCCAAAGCAATCTACACATTTAATGCAATCCCTATCAAAATACAAGGAACATTTTTCACAGAACTGGAATAAACAATCCTAAAATTTGTATGGAACCACTACAGACCCCAAATAGCCAAAACAATCTTGAAAAAAAAAACCCTGGAGGTATCACAATTGCAGACTTCAAGTTATACTACAAAGCTCTAGTAAGTAAAATACTATGGTACTGGCACAAAAATAGATCAAAAGTACAGAATAGAAAGCCCAGAAATAAACCCACAATTATATGGTCAATTAATCCTCAACAAGGGAGTCAAGAACATGCAAGGGAAAAAAAACAGTCTATTCAACAAATGGTGTTGGGAAAACTGGACAGCCACATACAAAAGAATGTATTCTTCCTTACACCATACACAAAAATAAACTCAAAAAGGATTAAGGACCAAATATGAGAACTGAAATCATAAAAATCCTAAAAGAGAACACAGGGAGTAATTTCTCTGATATCAACCATAACAACATCTTTCTAGATATGTCTCCTGAGGCAAGAGAAACAAAAGCAAAAATAAACTATTGGGACTACATCAAAATAAAAAGCTTCTGCACAGCAAAGGAAACAATCAACAAAACCAAAAGACAATCTATTGAATGGGAGAAGATATTTGCAAATGACATATCCAATAAAGGGTTAGTATCCAAAATATATAAAGAACTTATACAACCCAACACCCAAAAACCAAATAATCCAATTTAAAAATGGACAGAAGACATTAACAGACTTTTCCCCAAAAACATACAGATGGCCAATAACACATGAAAAGATGCTCAACATCACTCACCATCAGGGAAATGCAAATCAAAATCACAATGAGATATCACCTCATACCTGTCAGAATGGTTAAAATCAGAAACAAGTATTGGCAAGGATGTGGAAAAATAGGAACCTTTATGCACTGTTGGTGGGAATGCAAACTGGTACAGCCACTGTGGAAAGTTCCTCAAAAATTTAAAAATAGAACTACCATAAGATCCAGTAACTGCACTACTGAGTATTTACCCAAAGAACACAAAAATTCTAAATCAAAGGGATACATGCACTCCTATGTTTTTGCAGCATTATTTACAATAGCCAAACCATAGAAGCAGCCCAAGCATCCATTGATTGATGAATGGATAAAGAAGACATGGCATATATACATATATATTACTCAGCCATAAAAAAGAATGAAATCTTGCCATTTGCAACAACATGGTTGGAGCTAGAGAGTATTATGCTAAGCAAAATAAGTCAAAGACAAAATACCATATAATTTCACTCATATGTGGAATTTAAGAAACAAAACAGATGAGAAAAGGGGAAGAAAGAGGCAAACCAAAAGCAAACTCTTTACTATAGAGAACAAACAGATGGTTACCAGAGGGGAGGTGGGTGGGTGGGGGATAGGTGAAATAGGTGAAGGAGATTAAGAGTACACATGATGAGCACTAAGATATGGAATTGTTGAATCACTATATTGTACACCTGAAATGAATACAACACTATATGTTAAATAAAACAAGGCTCCAAGGTTGCCATTATTATCGTCCTATTGTAAAGGAGTAAACCAAAGCCCAAGGAGGTTAAGTAAACCTCTTAGGATCACACAGCTACTAAATGACAGAACCAGCATTTGAAGCCAAGTTTGTTAATTCCAAAGTCCACACATGGGCCACTATACTTTAGAGCTCAAAGCAAAGCATGAAAAATGTTATTGCAGGCTGGAAATGCTTTGAGTGGTAAGAAATGGGTGAACTCAGTGCTGCCCAGGACTTCTGAGGAAAATTTCAAAGGGCCAAGGGATACTTCCTCACCTCCAAATGCTGCCTGGTTTGTTAAAAGCTCATTAAGCCCAATATTCCTAATGTAAAAGCTACTGGAGATTCCAGCATGACAGATTCTGAGATCAATATTAAGGTAATGGGTCCAAACTAAAGTCTTACACAAAGGAGCATAAATGCTAATTCCTATACAAATAAAAAGGCTTTGCTCTAAGGACAAAACACTGCAAATATTTTCCATCAATTCCCACAGGTACCTTATTCAGTTGTAAAAATGTGCTTCAGACAAAGTTTAAAACAACAAAAATCAGCTTCTTACACATCAACTGTCCAAACAATACTCATTTTTCCATTTCCTTGATTACATCATTCAATCTACCATTAACTTCTAGGAAATAAAACTGAACAAAATAATCACTATAAAAACAACATTAAAAATTCTAACCAGAAATGAACATACACAAGGTTCAAAATGTGTTTTTCTATCCCTTGTCTACCTCAGATTGAAATCAATTTCCTCTCCTCTCCTTTGTCTTCTTTTATTAACTAATCATCATCTCTCCTAAACTACTGATTAATATTCTTCTTAGTATATTTCACCAACTTTTTAGAATATCATTCTGGCTTAAAATAACAAGCTAAAAATATAGGACAGTCTGTGGCAGCTTAATTCACATGGATAAAATAGTGTAACCATGAAACCCAAATCAGGCGTGTCACCTCATATAAGTAGAGTGCCTAGGAGAAAGCAGGCACCAATGAATGATAGCAAGATGAACATGTACACTCACTACCATGGACAGGTGTCTTATTAATTTGGTTTCTGACAGACATGCTTTTGAGACTTGGAAGGTGGGGCAGGGATGGAGGTTGTAGATTATATGTTGGGATTAAATGTTGGGATTGAAAAAGGGGAGGAGAGAAAACCTATATATCACCCACTCCTGGAAACAGAGAAATGCCCTAGCTAGTGTATATCAGTGTGAAAAAAAAAAATTGGGAAAATGGAGAAGGAGAATGTCCCCATTTTCTGACATTTGAAGATTATTGCTTTGAATAATGTAGGAAACGTAAGGTATTTATGATTTTGATGACACCAGATGATAATAGCACAGTACCTGGCCACAGTAAACAAGTGGAGCTTCCATTTATCATCTCACTGAACCGTCCTACAGAGTGAGTATTAACATACCATTGTCATATCCCCAAAAAGATGTGTTGCTCCTGAGCGGAGATGCAGCCTACTAGGTAGCAGGTTAACTTTCTTATGCCATCGCCCCTTTTGGCAGTCTTGTGAAGTCTACAAATACCTTCTTAGAATTATGTTTTTAAATGCATAAAATAAAGGAAATCAATTGTACTAAATCACAGTTCTATCCATGGACTCCATGGAACATGTAAAGAATTCCTGGTAGAGACTGGGCTGGTTCCACACAAAACAGGTGTTAGAGATGAAAAGGCCATTTGCTATATAGTCACCCTGGCCCTGTAGGCCTATGTTGGGGGAAATGGCTGTATGTAAGAGAGAAACAGAGAAAGAGAACTCTACAAGTTGAGTAACTATAGTAGAATCAAGTCTGCATCATTAATTCACACTTGACATCCAAGGGTCAAAGACCAACACAGGTAGAATGACTACTATTAGCCTTGTCCCCAGGTGGCATTTGTGTTTTCCTTCCCATGGCTAAAGGCCTATGTGGAGGTGACTGCACCACAGGCAATGACTAGAATCACACCAGGCTCTAGGTGAGCAGGAACCAGAAAGGGATTAGATGCAATTCATCCTAGATCATCAGGGAGTAAACTAAAAGGAAGACACAGGGCCACCAGTCTTCCCCTGTTTCAGCAGCAATACCTGGTGGCAGCAACAACAGCCAAAACTGGCTCACTGAGCAAGCAATACCAAGCAGGACTGACATCCAGAATTAAGAATGTATTCCTAAGAGTCCTTAAGGAACTGCAGGGAGACAGCCTTGTATTAGTCAGTCCTCCAGCAAGAAGCTGACAGCACCTCAAATGGGATAATTGAGGAGAGCTTAATAAAGGCTCTAGTTATAAAGATGGAGGTAGGTTTAAGGGAAACCAAGAAAAGTTTAGTAGCCTAGATTAGCTGGAGATATTTACCTTCACCACCCCTAAAGAAGCAAGGGAAGAAAGCAGTTATCAGAATCCAGAGAGAAGAGCAGAATAAATATCCTGACCTCACTCCATTCCACCCTGCAAATCTCCCTGATGCTTCTCATTGGCTGAACCTAACCGAAGCCCCAAGTTCTTAAAGTCCTTCAGGGTCAGCTCTACAGCACACAGCAGGGAGGAGATGAATGAAGAGTCCATCTAGAAAGGCAAATAGGAACTAGCCAAGAAACTTTTCACAGGGAGGAGGAAAGGTGCTGAAAGCCATTTAATCTGTGAAATAATTTTTACCTCATGATAAAACATAGATCAAATAGACCAAGGAGATACCAGTCACATCTCTTTTTCAGATAATAAAATTGAGCCTAGGGAGGAAAAATAACTTAGTAAAGACTAATAAAAAATAATTAACAAAAATGAGATTCAAACTCAAGTTTTTTTAACAAGAGCCCACACTTTAAGCCACTCTGATACACTGCCTCTAAGAGTTATATTTTAAAACTAAAATTCTGGGGCGCCTGGGTGGCTCAGTTGTTAAGCATCTGCCTTCGGCTCAGGTCATGATCTCAGGGTCCTGGGATCGAGCCCCGCATTGGGCTCCCTGCTCAGCAGGAAGCCTGTCTCTTCCTCTCCCACGCCCCCTGCTTGTGTTCCCTCTCTCCCTGTCTCTCTCTCTCTCTCTGTGTTAAATAAATAAATAATATCTTTAAAACTAGAATTCTCAGACTGCAACAGGACTTGGATATAATCCATTCTCATCTCACTGTTCAAAATATTTTTTTCTAAAACTATAACATATGGGCATTTTCATGTAAAACCATCTATGAGAGAATTATAAACTCTTTATATGAGGACAAGCAGTACAGAAAGTGGTCTATGTTTGGAAATAGTCAACCTAAAATAAGAAATAAATTATTGTTTGAAAGGGTAGGGTTGCTTGTCTCAGTCTGGGCAAAGCTTCAGTTTTCAAAAATCCATGAAGATTAAAATGAGGTCTCAGAAGAAGCCAACATTACTGATTGTATGAAAGCTTAGAAAGCAAGGCTGATTAGGCAAAATTCCATTCTGCAGACTTCATATTCAGTGAGCAGTGGGCAAAAGGGAGGGTTCTTGTCTTTCCTTAGCAACTTTTTTGAAAAGGAATGCATTCAGTAGCTACTTGACACCAAGGAAAATGTCTAGTTCAGAAAGCATAACCACTTGTTTCACCAGATTAACAACAGTTTATTCTCTTCTCAAGTATTTTCCTGTTCTCCTAATCCAGCAAATGTTAATTAACATCCGATTCCTTTTTCACACTCATAGCCAAGTATCTCCATGCATTTCTACATTCATTTCTATATGTATATATTTCTAGGCAAGTTCAGGCCTTTTTAGAGTCTGTAGTAGGGAGGATCGTAGGTAGAAAGATGTTTAGCCAACCACCAGGCCAGATACCAGAGACTGACAAAGAAGCACCTCAGCTCAACAGAGTCAAACCTGAAAAAGAGGATAACCTCTTCTCCACCATCTTGGTATAGACAGATGAGAAGTCAAGAATAGCAATCATGCCAGAAATAAGGAAAACAGAAAAAATGTAAGGCAAAAAAGTAAGACCAGAAATCCAAAGTCACTTGCCACTTATTTTCCTAAACTAAGTTTCAAAGTTTCCTTCTAAAAAAAGGGGGGGGGGGGGAGCTCTGTAGTATTTAAGAGATCCTGTTGCATCAGTGAACATGTCTTCAAAGCCTGTAGAAACAGGCCAGGTTCTAATCCAGACCTTGATACCTAGTCCTAGTTGTGTGTCCAGTTGAGCAAATTTAGTCTCTCTGGAGCCTCAATTTGTCCAGCTATATAAAGGGGGAGTCACAATGCCCAAATTACAGGGCTACTGTGAGAGTTACATGAGATCTCCTGCCTCTTTTTTAACCAACCTAAAAGCTTTATAAATAAAATCCAATTTCCTCTAAGCTCAACTTTGCCTAAGTCAGGCTCTAGAAACACCACTGAAAATTTACTTGAGGGAATCTAAGAACGCCCATGGGAAAAATTAAGATATCAGCACCAAAATACAGACTTTCCATTGTATTACAAATATTCCCTTGTAGTTGAAGATGGGAACAAAAATAGGCTTCCAGAATACATCTCACCACTCATCATATTATACTCCTCTGTCTAGTTTCCTCTTAGATTGAACATGTCTGGAGGCAAGTGCTTTATCTTTTACTTCTATAATCCCAACACATAGCATAAGAGTTGGCACATCCAGAGTGCTCAATAAGTATTTATTGAATGGACAGACAGATGGATGGACGCATGAATTATTGCCTTCCTGCCTGTCACAGGGATGTTTTGGGGAGCAAACAGATATGTATGTGGAAGTGCTTTGGAAATTATAAACTATTTTAAAAGAGCTCAGTGAACCATCTTGGTTTTCTCAGTCCATAAGAAGAAGATGGCAAGTGTTGTCCAAGGCAGGAAAGAAGATGACTTATAGGCTAAGGTTAAGGGAAACATGTAAAACTTAAAATGTAACATTGCTGTTCAGCAATTTACATTCCTGGCCATGTTCCTAAGTAATTCACAAAAGTAAAGTTATGAATTTGTCAGTCATGATTTAGTTCAGGAAAACAGAAATCATTCAAGGCATTCTGAACAAGAAGAGACTTAATACTAGAAACTAGAACCTTACAAAACATTGGAGAGACTGAGGGAATAAAGGTAAGGGAAAGCTGCCACAAGAATTCAGGAAATTAGGAAGTGCAGAAATTGCAGAAAAGTACTATCAGTGATCTTAACTGCAAAGAAAGAAAAGAAAGGAAAGGAAAGAAGTTATGTACATAAGCTTCTACTTCAGAGGGCAAACCAGTGCACTTTATGTATATAAATTCCCCCCATATTTTTTAGCAAGTTGTTGCCTTTCAGATCCAAATTTACTCTTCCCTGCCTGCTCTATGAAAATGAATCTGGGCCCTTTAAATATTTTTCCTTGACCTGACTAGACATTAAGTTTTGTCAGTAGAGGGCACTGGAGAGATTGCAGGAAGACGTTTGCATCCTGGTCTGATGTGCTCTCTTGGCCAGATCCAGCACCTGGCTCCTGCAGCAGAAGCAGCTTTTCCAGCACTAAAATTCTAGCTCCAGGGGCGCCTGGGTGGCTCAGTCATTAAGCATCTGCCTTCGGCTCAGGTCATGATCCCAGGGTCCTGGGATCGAGCCCCGCATCGGGGCTCCCTGCTCAGCGGGAAGCCTGCTTCTCCCTCTCCCACTCCCCCTGCTTGTGTTCCCTCTCTTGCTGTGTCTCTCTCTGTCAACTAAATAAATAAAATCTTTTTAAAAAATTAAATTAAATTAAATTAAATTAAATTAAATTAAATTAAATTAA
>NW_023270268.1:18615722-18628999 GCF_011800145.1 Mirounga leonina
AAATTAAATTAAATTAAATTAAATTAAATTAAATTAAATTAAATTAAATTCTAGCTCCAATAGTATAAATGGTTTCCTCAACTCCCAGCTCCTGGAGTGTAGATTACCTGCAGCCCCAGCAGCCAGCTTCCCCTGGTACCCCCTAGGCAGTTTTGTAGCTGTGTACCTTCTGTCAGACACCTCCCCATCAACAGATTTCCCTGGAACCCTAGAGGGCATATTTCCAGCAAATTCCACCAGAAGGGCCCCACAGCAACCTCTCAACTGTTCAGTGAACCATGGCCACATCTTCTCCAACAAGGTCTGGAGCTCAGTGCTGAAAGGGATGAACTCATCCTTGGGCACCTGACCTCAGCCACAGGGGTGGTGGCTGCTTCATATAGCTGCTGGCTCTATATTATTTAGAGATCTCTTTACTTCTTACCAATTCTTCATTACACAATCCTCTGTTATAGTTAATAATTCTTTATATGAAACTTCCCCTATTCAAATTGCTATATGGTTTCTTTCCCTTTATTGAACTAGACCATTTTATCCTTCAATAATGCTTTAGTATATCAGTATGTAAAATAATTCATTATATGCAATGACTCATTTCCCTCTCTCCATTCTCACCACTCTCACCATTACTATTTAATATAGTACTGGAAGTCTTAGCCTCAGCAATCAGACAACAAAAAGGAATAAAAGGCATCCAAATTGGCAAAGAAGTCAAATTTTCATGATTTGCAGATGACATGATACTCTATGTAGAAAACCCAAAAGACTTCACCAAAAAATTGTTAGAACTCATACATGAATTCAGCAAAGTTGCAGGATATAAAATCAATGTGAAGAAATCTGTTGCATCTCTATACACCAATAACAAAGCATCAGAAAAAGAAATCAAGGAATCAATCCCATTTGTAATTGCACCAAAAACAATAAGACACCTAGGAATAAACCTAACTAAAGAGGTGGAAGATCTGTACTCTGGAAACTATAGAACACTTATGAAAAAAATTGAAGAGGACACAAAGAAATGGAAAAGCATTCCATGCTCATGCATTGGAAGAACAAACATTGTTAAAATGTCTATACTAGCTAAAGCAATCTGCACATTCAATGCAATCCCTATCACAATACCACCAGCATTTTTCACAGACTTAGAACAAACAATCCTAAAATTTGTATGGAACCACAAGAGACCCCAAGTAGCCAAATAGCAAATCTTGAAAAAGAAAAAACTGGAGGCATCACGATTCTGGATTTCAAACTATATTACAAAACTGTGATCATCAAGACAGTATGGTACTGGCACAAAAACAGACACACAGATCAATGGAACAGAATAGAGGACCCAGAATTGGACCCATGACTATACAGTCAACTAATCTTTGATAAAGCAGGAAAGAATAGCCAATGGAAAAAAGACGGTCTCTTCAACAAATGGTGTTGGGAAAACTGGACGGCCACATGCAGAAGAAGGAAACTGGACCACTTTCTTATACCACACACAAAAATAAACTCAAAATGGATGAAAGACCTGGGGCACCTGGGTGGCTCAGTCAGTTAAGCAGCCAACTCTTGATTTCGGTTCAAGTCATGATCTCAGGGTTGTGAGCAAAGTTTGCTTAAGATTCTCTCTCTCCAGGGCACCTGGGTGTCTCAGTCGTTAAGTGTCTGCCTTTGGCTCAGGTCATGATCCCAGGGTCCTGGGATCAAGCCCCGCATCCAGCTCCCTGCTCGGCAGGAAGCCTGCTTTTCCCTCTCCCACTCTCCCTGCTTGTGTTCCCTCTCTCGCTGTGTCTCTCTCTGTCAAATAAATAAATAAAATCTTAAAAAAAAAAAAAAAAGATTCTCTCTCTCCCTCCCCCTCTGCCCCTCCCCCCCACTCATGCTTTCTCTCTTAAAAAAAAAAAAAAGATGAAAGACTTAATGTGAGACAGGAAACCATCAAAATCCTAGAGGAGAACACAAGTAGAAACCTCTTTGACCTCGGCCACAGCAACTTCTTGCTAGACACGTTGCCAGAAGGAGGCAGGGGAAACAAAAGCAAAAATGAACTATTGGGACTTGGAGAAGATATCTTCAAGCAACATATCTGATAAAGGGTTAGTATCCAAAATCTGTAAGGAACTTAACAAACTCAACATCCAAAAAACAAATAATCCAGTTAAGAAATGGGCAGAAGACATGAACAGATACTTTTCCAAAGAAGACATCCGGATGGCTAACAGACACATGAAAAGATGCTCAACATCACTCATCATTGGGGAAATACAAATCAAAACCACAATATTACCTCATACCTGTCAGAATGGCTAAAATCAACAACACAAGAAACAAATGTTGGCAAAGATGTGAAGAAAGGGGAACCCTCTTATACTGTTGGTGGGAATGCAAACTGGTGCAGCCACTCTGGAGAACAGTACGGAGGTTCCTCAAAAGTTAAAAATAGAACTACCCTATGATCCAGAAATTGCACTACTCGGTATTTACCCAAAGTATACAAAAATACAGATTTGAAGGGGTACATGCACCCCGATGTTTATAGCAGCATTATCAACAATAACCAAACTATGGAAAGAGCTCAAATGTCCATTGACTGGTGAATGGATAAAGAAGATGTGGTGTGTGTGTATATATATATATAACGTAATATTACTCAGCCATCAAAAAGAATGGAATCTTGGGGTGCCTGGGCAGCTCAGTCAGTTAAGTGCCCTACTTGATTTTGGTTCAGGTCATGATCTCAGGGTTGTGAGATCGGCCTCCATGCTCAGGGCAGAGTCTGCTTATCCCTCTCCCTCCTGCTCTGCCCCTCTCCCTGCTCATGCTCGCTCATTCTCTCTCACTCCCTCTCTCTCTCTAAAATAAATAAAGTCTTGGGCGCCTGAGTGGCTCAGTTGGTTAAGCGACTGCCTTCGGCTCAGGTCATGATCCTGGAGTCCCGGGATCGAGTTCCGCATCGGGCTACCTGCTCGGCAGGGAGTCTGCTTCTCCCTCTCCCGCTCCCCCCTCTTGTGCTCTTTCTCTCTCTCACTCTCTCTCTCAAATAAATAAATAAATAATCTTTAAAAAAAATAAAAATAAATAAATAGTCTTTTTAAAAAAAGAATGAAATCTTGCCATTTGCAATGATGTGGATGGAACTAGAGTGCATTATGCTAAGTGAAATAAGTCAGTCAGAGAAAAACAAATACCATATGATCTCACTCATATGTGGAATTTAAGAAAGAAAACAGATGAACATACGGGAAGAGGGGAAAAAGGAGAGAGGGAAACCAACCATAAGACTCTTAATGATAGAGAACAAACTGAGGGTTGATGGAGGGAGGTGGGGGGACGGGCTCGATGGATGATGGGTATTAAAGAGGGCACTTGTGATGAGCACTGGGTGTTGGATGTAAGTGATGAATCACTGAATTCTACTCCAGAAACCAACATTGCACTGTATGTTAACTACCTAAAATTTAAATTAAAATAAAAAAGTATAACCAGTTCATTGAATAGTATCAACCAAATAGAGTGCAAGATAAAATGGTTTTCTTTTTTTCCAAATACTCTCCCCATTTGTGTTATATTGTATCACTCTCTCCCATCACAACATCTCAGGCAGATCCTGTAGCTTTCTGTCACTTTCAGCTATTAAAATTCCATTTTTAAACTTTAGCATAAATGTTACCGTAACCTCTTCTCCTCCAGGTCAGGCTACATCATGAGTAGGAGAGTAGAGTAGTATGGTCTGCTTCTGGAGTACCTTCATTCTCTCTCCCTCCTGTGTGCTGGGCTGAGGAGGATGAAGAAAGAAAAGTATTGCTTATAACTGATGCTCGATGTCTCATGAAGCACATGAGGCACATCCTTTAGGAGCCCTGGAAGGGCCTCTACACTGGAGATTCCTAACGGGAGGTCCAGCCCTAGTCAACTTCTTTGAGATGCCCCCTCAGCTCTTGCCCCTGACAGTGCTCCCACAGCAGCTTCCTGCTGGAGTCCCAATGCCCAGCGGGCACTCCTTTTGCCCTGGGTACCAGCAAACTGCTTCAAGCCACACCATCATCTCTCTCTAGTTTTCCTTTGCCCTGCCCAGGCAGGCCCAGGGTCCACCACCAAATCCTAATCCACTGCCTTAACAATGTTCCATCTGAGGAATGGGATGCCTGACTCCCATTGTTGCAGATACCTCCAATCCTTGAATTCAAATCTCTTCTAGTTGCATCTTCACTTGGTTTAGGGAAAAAAGAGAACAAACATGGGAGAATCACAGCACTCCCTACCAGGCTGACAACCTACAATTCCAAAAATGAACCCCTTCTACCCTTCCAAGTCATTTAGTACCTAGAACCATATGTTTGGGGGTAGCATTTCCAAGTCAGCTCTTCCTCAGAACATCCTGGGGTAGATATTAGGCCCAACTGTTGACAGCTCTTCTTTTAAAAAAAAAAGAGAGAGAGAGAGAGAGAGAGAGAGAAAGAGAGATTTTATTTATTTGAGAGAGAAAGAGAGAGCACATGAGCAGTGGGGGAGAGGGAGAAGCAGGCTCCCTGACACAGAGCTCAATCCCAGGATTCTGCAGGGCTCAATACCAGGACTTTGGGATCATGACCCGAGCCAAAGGCAGACACTTAACTGACTGAGCCACCCAGGCACCCCGGCAGCTTTTATACTGTGAAAGACTTACCATCACTTTCAACCCCAAATGAATCCTATTAATAGTTCTAGACAGTAAGTCTCTCTCAGCCTCCTGACACACAAGGAAATATCAATTAAAATACAGCATGATTCTTTTAAAAGATTTTATCAGAGCGAGAGAGAGTGTGCATGCGCACATATAAATGGAGGAGAGGCAGGCAGAGCGAGAAGCAGGTTCCCTGCTAAGCAAGGATCCTGATGCAGAACTCGATCCCAGGACCCTGGGATCATGACCTGAGCCAAAGCCAGATGCTTAACAACTGAACCACCCAGGTGTCCCTAAAATACAGCCTGATTAGCACCATAATAATGATGCTCTGTGGGTACCTAACCCAGGCTTGAGATGGTTTTTGTAGAGTAGGTAATACCTAAATTGAGTCCTAAAGGACATGTAGGTTTATCTAAACACCAAGTATGGGGAGAAGGTACCTAAAAGAGAGAAGAGCTCATATGGAAGTCTGGAGGATAGAGTGTTTTTTTCCCCCAGGAATTGCAAGTTTTTCCTCCAACAAATATTACCAGCATTTACAACGTACCAGGCATTGTTCTGAGTGCTGGAGGTATAGCAGAAAGCAAAACACCACAAAGATCCTGACCTCACAATGCTTGCTATCCTGGTGGAAGGGAGGGGGCAAGACAGGGAGCAGAGAGAGATGAGGCTTCAGGGGAAAGGGGGCCAGATACGAAGGGCCTTGGAGCCTAGTCAAGAAATTTTGGCTTATCTGAGGGCATGGAAATACCACTGATTTTAAGCAGAGAAGAAATGTGATAGATTTACATCATACTACTCTGTTTCAGAGTATATTTTCCTTTGTATTTTCCGTAAAATCCTCTACATTCATTTTTCAAGGCTAGCACAATCCTCTTGGTATACCTGACAAAAGTATCATACGAAAGAATCTCAGTTACAAATGTAGGCGCAAAATCCTAATGACATTGCAGCAGTTAGTTATAAATTCAGAAAAGAATACAGATAGGACCTCATGCTATAGATAAGTAAAAATAAATTTCAAGTGGATAAGAGGTTTCAATATAAAAATAGAACTATAAAAACACTGGAAGAAAATATAGAAGGATATTTTATAATCCTGGAGGGGAAAGACATTTTTAAACATAACACAAAATATTCAGATTTGACTACTAGTCAAATTTTTAAGCATCTAAGAGGCAAAAGTGACTGTACACAAAATTTGAAATCACATCTAGGAAAACAATTACAATGTATATGACTACAAAGGGGCAATACATATAAAGCTCTCATGAATCAACGTAAAAAAGTTTAATTTCACTCCCAATAAAATAAGGGCAGGCAGAAGATATAGACAAACATTTCTTAGTAAAAAAAAATATAAATCAATGTTATGAAACACTTCTAAAAGATGTTTCACATTTAAAAATAAAACCTAAAATTGCATTACCATCTTTGTATATGTTCTTTTATTTTTTTTTTTTCAGCTTTATTGACATTAACTTTTCTCAGGTTTTTTGCTTCATTGTGTTGCTGAAGTTTCTTAAGTGGACTCCTGATCTCTCCCAGATCTGTATTTGTTCACGGATAGCTGTCTAATTGTTGATCTTTGTTGGGGGACAAAGGCAAGGGTCTTCTACCTCACCATCTTAGGATGTCCTGCACTGGCTTTTTTAGTAATCACATTTACAGACTTGTGTCACACCTTTTAATGCCTGTAATCAACCAAATGCTCTAGGATTTTTTTTTTTTTTTCACAAATTAATACCAAACGGTTTTGTCCATTCTATGCTGGTATATTGCTCTTTTGAAGCTAAATTCCAGGTCTTTATTTCTATTACACTCAAATTTCAAAATGATCTTAACAGGTCTGAATTCTGGGCTGAAATGAACAATCATAATTTCCTATCTGTCATGCCAGCTCTCAATCCCAGGTTATATTTTTATCCCGAGTAATTCTTAAAGATGAACATCTCAGGAACAAAGACAGAAAGCGGATGCAGTCAGATCAAAAGAGAAAACCTCAGCATAATCCGTGCATGGGAGAGGGCTTCTGTGAAGGTGGGAGCTGCCCCAAGAGAGGCCCAAGCTTGGAGATGGCAAAAAAAGGGTACACAAAGGAAAGGCAATCAACCACATGCCCGGTGACATTAACAGGTAATGCCGCCAGGTGATTCAACCCACACCACCTGTGCCAAGCAGAATGAAGCAGACGGATAGATGCTTGGATGAAAGAGGCCATACAGTGCCTGGGGTAGCTGGAGAAACCAGAAATAACATGGACTCTCACCATCAGATAAATGGATACTAGCATCCTACCAACACCACATCTTAACTCTCTCTCCATTAGAGGCAAGAAGGCATACAACAGGAAATCTCAACTATCCAGATGAGTACAGAAGCAATAATGTTCTAAAATCTGTAGGAAGCTAACAGCAGGAAAAGGAGGTATTAAACTCAACAAACAGGGGCGCCTGGGTGGCTCAGTCGTTAAGCATCTGCCTTCAGCTCAGGTCATGATCCCAGGGTCCTGGGATCGAGCCCCGCATCGGGCTCCCTGCTTGGCAGGAAGCCTGCTTCTCCCTCTCCCACTCCCCCTGCTTGTGTTCCCTCTCTCCCTGTCTCTCTCTCTCTGTCAAATAAATAAATAAAATATTTAAAAGAAAAAAAAAAACTCAACAAACAGAACTAACACCCAAGGAAACAAAGTTAATGGAACAAACAGGTAAAAACATTAAAAGAAGTATTGGGAAAAGAACCAATTAGAGATCTTGGGAAATAGTAAAATAAACAGCACAATAGATGCAGCTGAGGAGCAATTAATAAGCCAAGAAATTCAGAATGCAACCCAAATTTTCAAGGGAATTAAAAGATGAAATAAAAGTCAGTGTCATTTCTGCTGCATTCTCTTTGTAAAAAATGAATCACAGGTTGGTTAACTAGCCCAGATTCAAGGGGAGGGGACTACACAAAACCGGGAAGGATGACTCATTAGTAGCATCATTGTGACACCCACCTCCCATGCTCTCCCATTACTCTGTATGGGCCTCTATTATCACCTGTCACGTGATGTTATAATTCAGTTGTCAGCCTCCCCATTACACTATGAGTGTCATGAGGCAAGAACCATCTCACTCATCTTTCATAGCCACAGTGGCTGGCTCAAGTTCTAGCATGTAGCAGGTGCTTACTAAAGGTTTGTGGAACTAAATTATTCCTGTTGTAATCATCCAGAATACTTAGAGTCAAAGTACCTGGTTCTAAAGATAGTTCTGGACCATGTGGGCTGTATCTCTAAAGAAAGTAAATTAAATCAATTATTTTCAATGTAAAGGTAACCTCCAGAAGAACTGAAGTAGAACATGTAACTTCCAAGACATTAAGGGAAGAGGGACACAGAAAACATAATCAATTTAACAAAAGCCTTTTATATATCTCACTCAGAAATCTACATATAGACAAAACATAATAATATAACATGGTTATGTTATTTAGATCTGCTATCAGACTTGAACTAAAGATACAAAAAGAGAACTTTGCTGTCAACAATTTGTGAGCAAACACATGTCACATTTACAAAAACTATGTGTGAGGCCACACAGAAAACCTGAAAATTTTCAAAATGCAAACATCATGCAGATCATATTGTAACATAATTTAAAATCCATAAAACAAAAAAAATTGATAGTCACTTCCCCCCCACCCCTCCATCAAAGAATCTATCTACATAAAAATGTGAAATCTTAAAAAATATCTGGGTACACATGAAAAGATGCTCAACATCACTCATCATCAGGGAATACAAATCAAAACCACAGTAAGATATCACCTCACACCTGTCAGAATGGCTAAAATTAACAATACAAGAAACAACAGGTGTTGGCAAGGATGCAGAGAAAGGGGAACCCTCTTACACTGTTGGTGGGAATGCAAACTTGTGCAGCCACTCTGGAGAACAGTATGGAGGCTCCTCAAAAAGTTAAAAATAGAACTACCCTATGATTTACCCAAAGGATACAAAAATACAGATTCAAAGGGATACATGCACCCCAATGTTTTAGCAGCATTATCAACTATAGCCAAATTATGGAAAGAGCCCAAATGTCCATTGACTGATGAATGGATAAAGAAGATGTGGTGTATATATATATATATATATAGAGAGAGAGAGAGAGAGAGAGACAATGGAATATTACTCAGCCATCAAAAAACGAAATCTTGCCATTTGCAAGGACATGGATGGAACTAGAGTATATTATGCTAAGTGAAATAAGTCAGTCAGAGAAAGACAAATACCATATGATTTCACTCATATGTGAATTTTGGAAACAAAACAGATAAACATGGGACGAGGGAGAGAAGAGAGGAGAGAAGGGGAGGCAAACCATAAGAGACTCTTAATGATAGACAATAAACAGAGGGTTGATAGAGGGAGGTCGGTGGAGATAGGCTAGATGGGTGATGGGTATTAAGGAGGACACTTGTTATGATGAGCACTGGGTGTTGTATGTAAGTGATGAATCACTGAATTCTGCTCCAGAAACCAGTACTGCAGTGTATGTTAACTACCTAAAATATAAATAAAAAATAAAAAATAAAGTTCGGTGAAAATCAGAAGAGGAGACAAACCATGAGAGACTATGGACTATGGGAAACAAACTGAGGGCTTTAGAGGGGAGGGGGTTCGGGTATGGGTTAGCCCAGTGATGGGTATTAAGGAGGGCATGTATTGCATGGAGCACTGCGTGTTAGACACAAACAATGAATCATGGAACACTACATCAAAAACTATTGATGTAATGTATGGTGACTAAATAACATAATCAAATAAAAAATAATAAATAAATAAATAAAAATTAAAAATAATAAATAAAATTTCAGTAGAAATTTTAAAAAATGTCTGGGTAAAAGAAGAAATAAATTAGATATTATAAACCTAAGTAGAACACTAACCATAAAGAAAATATATAAAAGATAATCAAAGGTCTCCTCCCTGAAATTGTATCATTTAATTTTATAGGTGGGTTCTGTCAAGCTTTCAAGGTCATAATTTCCAAGTGACATAAACAAGCCCAGGTCACAGAGGTGAAAAGATTTTTAATTAGTATTATGAAGTTAGCATAATACTGATATCAAAACCAGAAAAAGAGGGGACCTGGGTGGCTCAGTCAGTTAAGTATATGACTCTTGATCTCAGCTCAGGTCTTAATCTCCAGGTCATGAGTTCAAGCTCTGCATTGGGCTCCATGCTGGGTGTGGAGCCTACTTTAAAAACACACAGAAAAAGAATACACAAGGAAAAAAAGCAGAGGCCTATCTCATGTATGAATATATAAGCAGAATATTTACATAAGAGAATATTTAAATAATGGAAAATTATGACTGATTCCAGGAATTCAATGTTAGATCACATTTTTTAAATCTTACATACTGAATGACATTAACAGATCAAAGAAGGAAACACACATAAACATTTCAATAGATGACAGAGGAGCACCTGGGTGGCTCAGTTGGTTAAGTGTCTGCCTTCAGCTCAGGTCATGATCTCTGGGTCCTGGGATCTAGCCCTGCACCAGGTTTCCTGCTCAGCAAGAAGTTTGCTTCTCTCTCTCTCTCCCCGCTGTGTCCCCCCGCCAAATAAATTTTTTTAAAGTGGTAAATTTAGTGAAATTCTGCCTCTTGAATGTTGAGAGTACTTCCCAGTTCCCTTTCCCAGCCAAGCTCCCAGAACTCCCATAACCATGTGCAGAAACCTCCAAAGCACAGGACAGACAGACCCTTCTCAGGAGAAACTGCACAGCCCCAGAGAAAAGACATCCAGTTACTAAAATCTCAGGATCTCCCAGTGAAAAAGCCAGCTCACCCTCAATCACTGTATGATAGAGGCCAGCAATGAGGCCTGCAACCCACCACACACACACACACACAGGTCTGCCAGTTTTCAGCACCTCACTCTTCATTCTAACAGACCCATGGCTCAGCAATACTTGATATTTAAAGGAAGACTTGAACATAAAACAGAGAGCAAAGCAAATAAATAGGAAAAGGAACTGGAAGAAACTGAGCTATGCACAACATTTTTTAAAAAGCAACTTGTAGAAAAACACTTAAAATGAATAGACACAGAGTCATAGGAGATATTGTCACATCCACAAACCAAATACAGGCTGCTATTTTTAAAAAGCAACAAGAACAAGAAAGAGAAAGAGCCCTGGGAAGCTAAAATTGTGATAGTGACAACTGAAAATTTAACAGGAAGTTTAGAGATGTCAACAAAAGAGATAGCCCAGATGATAAATAGAAGGAAAGGACATAAAATAAGCAAAAAGCAAAGAAGAGAGTAAGAGAATTACAGGTTCATTCTGTGAGATTCACTATCCAAATATGTGGAGTTCCAGAAATGAAGATGGGATTGGGAGGGCAATGGGAAAAAGAACTTTAAAAAATAAAAAGAAGAAAACTTCCAGAACTGGAACATGTGACTCTCTGGATAGAAAATAGCCATTTATTGGTTAAAATTAACATTCAAGAAACAATAGATGTTCATAAGGTTTCGGGGGGGAAAAGGAACCCTCTTACACTGCTGGTGGCAGGCAAACTGGGGCAGCCACTCTGCAGTATGGAGGTTCCTCAAAAAGTTAAAAATAGAACTACCCTACGACCCAGCAATTACACTACTAGGTATTTAACCAAAGGATACAAAAATACAAATTCAAAGGGGCATATGCACCCCAACATTTATAGCAGCATTATCAACAATAGCCAAACTATGGAAAGAGCCCAAGTGTTCATCGAATGATGAGTGGATAAAGAAGATGTGGCGTATATATACAATGGAATACTACTTAGCCATCAAAAAAAATGAAATCTTGTCATTTGCAATGATGTGGATGGACCTAGAGTGTATTATGCTAAGAAAAATAAGTCAGTCAGGGAAAGAAAAATACCCTATAATTTCATTCAAATGTGGAATTTAAGAAACAAAACAGATGAACATAGAGGAAGGGAAGGAAAAATAAAATAAGATAAAAAAAACAGAGAGGGAGGCAAACCATAAGAGACTCTTAAATATAGAGAACAAACTGAGGGTTGCTGGAGAGGTGGTGGGTGGGGGATGGGCAGTTGAGTGATGGGCATTAAGGAGAGCACTAGTTGTGATGAGCACTGGGTGTTACATGTAAGTGACGAATCACTAAATTCTATTCCTGAAACCAATACCCCTATATGTTAACTAACTTGAATTTAAATAAAATCCTGGAAGAAAAAAAAAAGAAAGAAAACAGCCATTTATAACCCACCACAATAAAATTTAAAAGACACACCCCACAATAGATCATTGTGGAATTTCAGAACACCAGCAATAAAGAAGAGATTTTAAAAAGCTTCCAGAGAGAAATGGAGGAAAATAATCAAGGCAGAAGAAGGCACAGAACCAGGAAACAGAGAACCCAAAAGAGAAGAGAGGAGAGAAAACTTCTAAGAGGAAAAGAAGTCCCATGAGGACAGTAAGCCCCGGAGCAGAGAGTCCAGATTTAGGCAGAAAGGTGGACTCTAGGAAGGAGGTCTGGGGAGGCAAGGGAGTGGGATTAGTAAATTATCTGCCAGAGGGTATGGGATAGATTAGCAGTAGGTATGAAGAAAACTAAGCAAGATAAATGGATGTGATTAACTACTCTGGGAAGAGTAAAACAAAAGGAACTGTAATCTTAGTGTAATCTTAGTTCAGCAATAAACAGTCTGTACATGCAAAAAATAACTACACAGGTGCTGAAATGGGGCAAATGCAACAGAACACACTGGATGAGGTGTGTTTGATCCTGGGTTCTTGTCTCCCCCAGTTGCTACCATCCTCTAGTTGTCATATTTGTTCAGGTTTTGTAGGACTTCATGAGTAGCTGATTTGCTGATTGTGTAAATATAACGTGTTATTCTTCTCCATGTTCTTTTGGAGTTGTATTGTTTACAAACTTCTTTTTGTATTGCGAAAAACAGCCAAAACATCTTTGACCAAAGTTCTTGCAACAGGCAAAAGAATCTGGAGCATAGCTCAATGAGCCCTCTTCTTCAAGTGTGGGGGTCTTAAACCATCCTTTCTTCTATGTTCCCCTTGCCCTATTTCCTATATTGGGCCAGATCTTCAGCCCTAAAAACTTGACTCTCACCCTATTCCCACTTCTATCTTCCCCCAAAAAAGCCCCCCCACACACATATTAATTTGTGGTGTGTCTCCACAACTTTTAAATGATTTGTGCAAAAATCTCGAAGAAGCTATGAACACTCCATCCCTGGCTCCCAATCTCTTGTGTCAAGACCATTCTTGATGTGATTCATACTGATACACTTGTATTTGGATGGATCAAACCTACTTTAATCTCTAATCCTAGGGTAGAGAGAAGCAAAAGCAGTGAGGGGGACTTCCACATAGAAAACAGGATCAGGGGACACCTGAGTTGCTCAGTTGGTTAAGCATCTGCCTTTGGCTCAGGTCATGATCCTGGGGTCCTGGAATTGAGCCCCAGGTCGGGTTCCCTGCTCAGCAGAGAGCCTGCTTTTCCCTCTCACTCTGCTGCTCCCCATGCCCCTCCCCCCCCACACTTCTGTTCTCTCTCATTCTCTCTCAAATAAATAAATAGAA